>NC_057814.1:523060891-523126568 GCF_018294505.1 Triticum aestivum | reverse complement strand
TTCATAAGCCCTTTATGTGGTGTCGCTCAGACGCCCGACTGTGGCATGCTTGTTATTTTATTTTATTCATAATCCCTTTATGTGGTGTCGCTCAGACGCCCGACTGTGGCATGCTTGTTATTTTATTGTATTCATAAGCCCTTTATGTGGTGTCGCTCAGACGCCCGACCGTGGCATGCTTGTTATTTTATTTTATTCATAAGCCCTTTATGTGGTGTCGCTCACACGCCCGACTGAGGCATGATTTATCTTATTATCCTTTCGAGGCGTCGCTTCAGACACTTGATCGGTGCATTCTATAACCCTACTCCCGTAATTGCACATTCATAGTTTACCCGCATGCGTGCATCATGGATTTCGTATATTTCATGACAGACGTTATGATCATAGAATATTTCGGAGCATGATTATCCCTTATTATATTATACCCATGCTCTTAATGTTTGCGAGTACATTCAAACGTACTCACTGGCTTGTCCCTGGCTATTGTCTTGGCCAGATTCCTTGCTTGGAGAGACCATTGTGATGACAGCCCCGGAACCTACACAATCGTGATAGCAGCCTCGCGAAGATAGGAGTTATCCTGGTCAGCTGTTCTTGTGGGAAATGGAGTCCCATAGACGCAGATGAACCTCAAACCGCTTCCGCCATCAACCACTAGAAACCAAGTGTTGTACTCATAGGCCACAATGGTATTGTACTACAAATTTTGTACTTTGCTTGGAATTCTTGTATCAAGTTGGTGCCTCATCAGCTAACAGTAATCCTGGGGCTGGTGAGCACAAAGGCCATTTTCTGGGAAATTAATATCCCGAAAACCCGGTCCTGACATTGAAGCACGTCAGATCGTCCGCAGGTCCAAAGCATTCACAGTGATAGGCGCACAGCTCTACAGAGAAAGTGTTACTGGCGTGGCTCAGCAATGTATCTCTCCAGAAGAGGGTCGACTGATATTGGATGAGATCCACTCGACGACCTGTGGTCACCATGTGTCCTCTCGGAACCATCGTGGCCTATGCATACCAAGCAGGATTGTAGTGGCCACGGGCCAACGAAGTCGCAACAGAGATCGTTGAGAAGTGTGAAGGTTGCCAGTTTTACTCGAACATGTCTCACAAGCCCGCATCTGCCTTGAAGACTATTCCACTCGTCTGGCCATTTGCTGTGTGGGGGTTGGACATGATTGGGCCTTTAAGGACCGGCAGAAGTGGTTTCACTCATCTACTCGTGGCAGTCGACAAGTTCACCAAGTGGATTGAAGCCATACCAATCAAGAACTTAGATTCAAGCACAACCATCAGTTTCATAAGAGAGCTGATTTTTCGATATGGAGTTCCGCACAACATCATCATAGACAATGGCTCAAACTCCGACTCGGAAGAGTTCAGAACATTCTGTGCTTCTCAAGGCACATAGGTGGATTACACATCCATTGCGCACCCGTAGTCAAATGGTCAAGCTGAAAGAACAAATGGTCTGATCCTCCAAGGTTTGAAACCTCGACTTATGCATGACCTTAAGCATGTAGCTGGAGCTTGGGTAACTGAGTTGCCGTCTGTTTTGTGGGGACTGAGGACAACTCCCAACCGATCCACTAACCGATCCCCTTTTTTCATGGTGTACGGGGCTAAAGCCGTGCTTCCTAGTGACTTGCTTCACGATGCACCCCGAGTGGAACTTTCCTCAAAGATGAGGTAGAGCAAGCACCTCAGGATGCTATCGACCTTCTGGAGGAAGAGCGAGAGATGTCTTTGATCCGGTCGACTATTAATCAGCAAGACCTTCGTTGATTCCACGCTAGAAACGACAAAGGTCGAACATTTCAAGACGGAGACCTTGTGCTCTGAGTGGATTAGCAACGGCCTCATAAGCTCGCCCCTTCATGGGAAGGCCCTTTCGTCGTAACCAAAGTGCTTCACAATGGGGCATAGCACCTTTACAACCTACCTCAGAAGAAAGACAAGCCGCGCTCCTGGAACGTAGATCTTCTTTGCCATTTTTATACTTGACAGTTGGATTGTCAAGATGTAATAAGAGTACTTGTTAAGTCGTTTATCAAGACATGATTCCCGCAGTCTCTTAATGATTGTTCTCGCATAAACATGTGTTCAAATCCCCCAGTGGGTGGCTTAGTCGCGAACCAGTTTCAAAACTACTCCGAGTGGAGAGCAATCCTCCCACTCGGGGGCTTATTAGCCGCGAACCTGTTTCGCCTAAGTTAAAAACTACTCCGAGTGGGGAGCAATCCTCCCACTCGGAGGCTTAGCCACAAACCAGTTTTGCCTAAGTTAAAAACTACTCCGAGTGGAGAGCAACACTCCCACTCGGGGGCTTAGCTGTGACCCCGTACTCGCCTAAGTTAAAAACTACTTCGAGTAGAGAGCAATCCTCCCACTCAGGGGCTTAGCTGCGACCCCGTACTCGCCTAAGATAAAAACTACTCCGAGTGGAGAGCAATCCTCTCACTCGGGGGCTTAGGTGCGACCCCGTACTCGCCTAAGATAAAAACTACTCCGAGTGGAGACCAACCCTCCCACTCGGGGGCTTAGCTATGACCCCGTACTCATGTAAGTTAAAAACTACTCCGGGTGGGGAGCAATCCTCCCACTCGGGGGCTTAGCCACAAACCTGTTTTTCCTAAGTGAAAAACTACTCCGAGTGCAGAGCAATCCTCCCACTCGGGGGCTTAGCCGCGAACCTCTTTCGCCTAAGTTAAAAACTACTCCGAGTGGAGAGCAATCCTCCCACTCGGGGGCTTGATACGTCTCCAACGTATCTATAATTTTTGATTGTTCCATGCTGTTTTATTATCAATCTTGGATGTTTTATAATCATTTTAGAGTCATTTTATGGGACTAACCTATTGACATAGTGCCAAGTGCCAGTTGCTGTTTTTTCCATGGTTTTTACATCGTAGGAAATCAATATCAAATGGAGTCCAAATGCCACAAAACTCCACGATGATTTTTTATGGGCCAGAAGGAAGGCAATGGTCCCTGGTTGCACCTAAGGGGTGCCCCGAGGGGGGCACAACCTACCAGCGCACGCCAGGAGGACCAGGCGTGCCCTGGTGGGTTGTGCCCACCTCGGGTGCCCCCCGGACCGCCTCTTTGCTCCACCCCAAAAATACCAGGTGATGAGTTCTTGGAGGGATCTACCTCAGGGGTCGAGAAGATTGCAATTCGTCGGATGGAGATGAGCCGGCAAAATTCAACACTACAAAAAAAGACACATCCATGACATTTTGGGCCGAACGAATTTTTTTCTGTCATACTTATGACACTTCTATGACAATAATTGTGACAAAACACGGTATCATCATACATGTGGTGGGGTCCTACTTCTATGACAAAAATCATGACAGAAAATGGCCTTTTCGTCCAGGGCGGGCCGGAGACGCAGCTGCATGACATTCTTTGGGCCGTCCATGACGGGCAAAACCATGGTAGAAGTGAGGGCGAGGAAAATATCGGGGTGTTCCCGGTTAGGGTGGGAGGTCGGGGCCGAGCGATGCACGTTTCTCTCATACACGCACGCGCGTGGGTGCGAGGCGTTGGGCTCTAAATGAAACCAAGTGAGGCATTGGGCTCTAACTAAACCCGAGCAATTGCACTGCAGGCTACGCGTTACTGAACCCGAGCGATCGATCGATGGCTGTTAACTGAACCCGGTCGAGCGATTCCTTTGCTACTGCTGCTAACTGAAGCCGATCGATGTTGCCTCTGGATGAACAGTGAGCGTTGCTGGGGGGGCGGGGGTTTGGATGAACAGTTCCCGGTGGGGGTGGATGAACAGGACCCCGTGGCGTTGCCTCTGGATGAACAGAAAGCGTTGCTGGGGGTTTGGATGAACAGTTCCCGGTGGGTGTGGATGAACAGGACCCCGATCGCTCGAGCCGGTTGGGGCTGGATGAACAGGACCCCGTGGAGGGTAGGATGTACAGGACCACCCCGTCAAGGGCAGGATGAACAGTAGATGGTGGAGGGCTAGATGAACAGTAGCCCGTGGAGGGGTGGTTGAACAGGAGCCCGTGGAGAGGGCTAGTTGAACAGTAGCCGGTGGAGTAGCGCGCGGTGGAGGCTGGATGAACAGGAGCCCGTGGATGAATAGTCGCAGGTGGAGGCTGGAGGATGTCGACGGTGGATGAACCGTAGCCCATGGAGGCTGGAGGGGGTCGACGGTGGAGATGAATAGTATCCCGTGGAGTCCCGTTTTGCGGTACGCCACACCCCTCCCGATGAACAGGACCCCCGTTTCGACCGTAGCGCTCTAACACAAGTCTGTTTCCTCCATTTTGCAGTACGGCACACCCCTCCCGATCAACAGGACCCCCGTTTCGGCCGTAGGAGGTCCATTTCCTCCATTTTGCGGTCCGCCAGACCCCTCTCGATGAATAGGATCCCGTTTCGAACGTGTCCGGTCGAACACAAGGCCGTTTCCTCCGTTCTGCGGTACGCCAGGCCTCGTTTCCATCGGCTGTTCCGTCCAAGCCGTCTTGATGAACGCGACGATGCATTCCGTTCCGACCCAGCCGGTTGGCTCCCCATGAACACGACGACGACGATGTTTCTCCGTTCCGACCCAGCCATGTACACGAGCCCTGGCCGTACGTATGCGCGAGTAGGCATTCGAGACCCTGCCCGTATGTATGTACGTGGCCGTATTTTCTTTCTTGCACACTGGCCGCTGTACGTACGTGTACATGCTACGTGTGCGCCTCTACTACGACAAGTGTGCGTCTCTACATCGACTAGTATGTATGTACACGTTCGCGACCAGAAGGACGACGCTACGTATGCTTCGACCAGGTGGGTCCCGACTGTCAGGCACTTCCTTGCACGCGAAGATGTAGCTGGTGGGTCCCAGCAGTCAAGGGGGCGAATCGTTTTTTTTTCCCGGACGCACTTCCTTGGGTGCGAAGATGTAGCTGGTGGGCCCCAGTAGTCAGGGGGAAACGTTTTTTTCATGAAATACGGTGGCCCGTCCGATGGGTCCCCGCTGTCAGGTGGAGGAATAATTATTTTGCGCGTAATAAGGAGGCACTTCCTTGCTGCGGCCGTGGACCAGCTGTCAGCCTCTCCACGTACAGTCCACGTCCGATGGAAGCCGTTCCTTGACCACGTTGACCACGCCGCGCCGAGAGCACCAGGGCGTTGGATGACGGCGAGGCCTAGGAAGGGGAAGACGCGGCAGTGGATGCCCACGCGTAGAGGAGTATGAGGGTTCACTGGTTCGCTGCGGTGTGAGATTGCCGTCGCCGTAGAATAACAGGGGGTGTGGGTGAGTAGAGGAATGGCCTGGCCAGCGGTGGGAGTAGTAGGGGGCAGTGAGGCCTCCGCAGCATCGCAGCCGGCCACGGGAGGCAGGAGCACGAGGCATGACCGGCGCTGCTTTGGGCGGCTGGAGCAAGAAGACCAGAGGTTGAAGAAGCACTACGGCCGTTGGATGGACATCATACGGTCACTGGAGCTAGAATCGTTCATATTGACTAAGTTGACAAAGCACACCGTCCCCGTCAACTTAGTAGGCCCACAAGTCAGCCTCCCACCAAGGTGGGTGCCAACCAGCAGGCGGAGTATTCATTTTTTTGTGCGTAATAAGGAAGCACTTCCGGTGGGTCCGAGCACAGCGGGGGGAACGTTTTTTTCTTGCAATACGGTGGCCCGTTCGGTGGGTCCCGGCAGTCAGGGGGAAACATTTTTCACAAAATACGGTGGCCCGTCCGGTGGGTCCCTGCTGTCAGGTGGAGGAATCATTATTTTCTGCGTAATAAGGAGGCACTTCCTTGCTGCCGTCGTAGACCCAGCTGTCAGCCTCTCCACATACAGTCCATGTCCGATGGAAGCCGTTCCTTCACCACGTTGACCACGCCGCGTTCCGTTGCATGCATGCATCCATGGGCGTGGTGTGTCCCCACTGTCAGCCTCTCACGTACAGTCTGACTCTCGGTTGTTGACCACGTTGACCACACCGTGCCGAGCGCACCAAAGGCCGGTGGACGACGGTGAGGCCCCAGACTGGAACGACCCAGAGATGCCGAAGACAGGGGCAGTGGAGTCGCAGACAGAGAGGAGTGGGAAACTTGACTGGTTCGGGTGCGTGGCAGCACAGCCGCGGTGCCGGCCACGGGAGATAGGAGCAAGAACAGAGGTTGAAGACGGAGCACAGCTGTTGGATTAACATCCAACGGTCCAGCTGCTAGAATCATTTGTTGAGTTGACAAAGCCCTGCGTACACGTCCGCTTAGTAGGCCAACAAGGCAGGCACCAAATCTGATGCGTCCCAGCTGTCAATGGGAGGAATAATTTTTTTCGCATAACAAGGAGGCACTTCCTTCCGTGCGAAGATACAGCCGGTGGGTCCCAGCTATCAGGTGGAGGAAACATTTTTTTCAGCTTAAGGAGGAACTTTCCTTGCGTGCGATCATGGACCTCGTGGGTCCCAGCCGTCAGGCTCTCCACGTACAGTCCTCTTCCGATGACTCTCATTTGTTGACCACACCGCACCAAGCACAGCGAGGCGGTGGACGACGGCGAGGCCCCAGACGGGAACGACTCGGAGATGGGAAGACATGGCAGTGGAGTCGCAGATTTAGTGGAGGAGAAGGGTTATAACTGGTTCTGGTGCCGCGTGGGGCTACAGTCAGTGGAGAATAACATGAGGTGTGGAGGGGTGGAGGGATAGCTTGGATGGCGGTGGGGTAGCGCTTTGCAGCGATGCGTGCTAAGTAGAGCCGCTAGCCGCCGGAGGCCGGACCAGGCGGTCCCGGCGACGCTGGAGGAAGAAGGCAAGAGATTGAAGGTGCATGCCGACCAAGTTGACAACGCCCTGCGTAGGCTTCGACCTATTGGCCCATGTGCCAGCCTGCAAAAATGTGGCATATATTTAACCCATGTTTTCTAGAATGTACTGCCCATTTTCTGGGCTGGGTGAACAAATAATTTTGCGTCAATGCGACCCATTTATATTATCTAAGAAATCCCAGCCCATTTGCACTTCCTTCAAATACACGAATTAGTTGGGCTCGTTATATATATAATGTTATGTTAGAAGGAGCAATTAATATCAAAAATAAACCAGAGAGGCACATTTTTATATACATAATTAACAAATTAGCGAGTTATTGCTCAAAATAAAAATGAGCGCGTTATTATTACATTGGTCCTTAAAATCTTCGCAAGCTTTTGTACGCAATCACCAGGATTTTCCTTGCCTGTGAGTCAAAAACAACCAAGATTTTCCTTGCCAACTTCTGTTAAACTTTTACTTTTATAAGTTAATAACACGTGGGATGTTTTTATAATGTATATATAAGTCTCTATAAAATATATGATAATAGTAATAATACAAATATATATAATGTGGTTCAAAAAATACATTGGGCTGCCGATCTTTAAGAAAAAGCCCATAGGCCGGTATGGACCTCAAAAAATAAGTTGAAACCACTGTCACTGTATGTCGTGGGCTACGCATGTTAAAATACAAAACCTAGGCCTAGCTGATACTTGTTCGCCCTCTGGAAAATAATGATACCAGATCCCCGAGCGAACTGGATTATACAGGGGGCCAGCGGCACGACTAAAGAAGCACATCAGGAGCGATTTTCTTCTTCTTCAGTGGATGGCTCTCGATGGCGTTTTTTTACTTGCCTCTGCACCATACAACTTGTATTTTTAGCCTCCCAGTCAATGGACAAAGACCCATCCGTTAGCTTAGCATTATGATCGTTGAGTTTTATTGCTATTGTTTTCTTCATGCCTTATACATGTTCCTATGATTATGAGATTATGCAACTCCCGAATACCGGAGGAACACTTAGTGTGCTATCGAACGTCACAACGTAACTGGGTGATTATAAAGATGCTCTACAGGTGTCTCCGATGGTGTTTGTTGAGTTTCCATAGATCGAGATTAGGATTTGTCACTCCGATTGTCAGAGAGGTATCTCTGGGCCCTCTCGGTAATGCACATCACTATAAGCCTTGCAAGCAATGTGACTAATGAGTTAGTTACGGGATGATGCATTACGGAACGAGTAAAGAGACTTGCCGGTAACGAGATTGAACTAGGTATTGAGATAGAGACGATCGAATCTCGGGCAAGTAACATACCGATGACAAAGGGAACAACGTATGTTGTTATGCGGTTTGACCGATAAAGATCTTCGTAGAATATGTAGGAGCCAATATGAGCATCCAGGTTCCGCTATTGGTTATTGACCGGAGATGTGTCTCGGTCATGTCTACATAGTTCTCGAACCCGTAGGGTCCGCACGCTTAACGTTCGATGACGATTTGTATTATGAGTTATGTGATTTGATGAACCGAAGTTTGTTTGGAGTCCCGGATGAGATCACGGACATGACGAGGAGTCTTGAAATGGTCGAGACATAAATATTGATATATTGGAAGGCTATATTCGGACATCAGAATGGCTCCGGAGAAGTTCGGGTATTTTCCGGAGTACCGGGAGGTTACCGGAACCCCCCCGGGAGTTGATGGGCCTTAGTGGGAAGGAGGGGCGGCAGCCAGGAGGTGGCGCATGCCCCCCAAGCCCAGTCTGAATTGGACAAGGGGTTGGGGGCGCGACCCCCTCTCCCTTCCTTCCCTCTTATCCTTTAGGTGGAAACCTACTAGGACTTGTTGTCCTAGTAGGACTCCCCTTCTCCCGGCGCGCCCTAGCCTGGTCGGCCGGTCTCCCCCTCCCTCCTTTATATACGGGGGTAGGGGCACCCTAGGATACACAAGTTGATCTTTTAGCTGTGTGCGGTGCCCCCCTCCACAGTTATACACCTCGATCATATCATCGTAGTGCTTAGGCGATGCCCTGCGTCGGTAACTTCATCATCACCGTCACCACGCCGTCGTGCTGACGGAACTCTCCCTCGGCCTCAACTAGATCAAGAGTTCGAGGGACGTCACCGAGCTGAATGTGTGCTGACCGCGGAGGTGCCGTACGTTCGGTACTTTGATCGGTTGGATCGCGAAGACGTTCGACTACATCAACCGCGTTACTAAACGCTTCCGCTTTCGCTCTACAAGGGTACGTGGACACACTATCCCCTCTCGTTGTTATGCATCTCCTAGATAGATCTTGCGTGATCGTACGAATTTTTTTGAAATTACTGCGTTCCCCAACATATCTTCCATGCTAAGCACGCTAGTGGCGGTTCCCAAGCGATAAAAGTAAAGGTTTTGACTCCATTGGGAGTTTTTGTTTGATTATTTGAGAGATTAACTCTTTTTCGGTTTGCAGTTTGGGACTGGGCATCCCTATTACCGCCCTTTTCTCGTGTGATGGCGAGTGAATAAACACTCGACTTGAGAATAACCCGCTTAGCATGGAAGATACCAACCACCTCCTGTCGTTCCATGAACGATCCAGGCACACAAAAAGGATATTTATTTGAAGTTTTTAGAGGTGGCACATGCAAATTTACTTGGACGGCACGGTAATATACCGCATATAGGTAGGTATGGTGGACTCATCTGGAATAACTTTGGCTTCAAGGTTTTTGATGTACAAGCAGAGTTCCCACTTAGTACAGGCGAAGGCTAGCAATTAGATTGAGAGTGGCCAGCTAGAGAGCAAAAATGGTCATAACCATGCATTATGCATAAGTAACATTGGACACTAGCATGAGTAGGATATGAACAACATGAACATAAATATCATAGAGGCTCTGTTGGTTTTGATCCAACTACATGCATGAACATGTGCAAAGTCAAGCCACTCGAACATTCAGAGGAGGATACCATATCATCATACTACATCACAATCATTTTAACGCTATGTTGATATCCAAGATAAATCATTATCCACTCCCAGCTACTTATGCATGGCATGAGAAACTATAATCTCTAATTGTCATTGCAAACATGTTTAATCATAATGGGCTGAATCAGGGATACTAGGTTAAACATATTTACACAAATAGAGCAAGTCGAGTTCATACCAGTTTCTCTCTGCCACGACCAGTTCATCGAATATCGTCATTATTGCGTTTCACTTGCACGACCAAACGATATGAAAATAATAATAGTGCAAGAGTGTCGTGGACTAAAATGGAATCTGCAAACATTTTATTCAGAAGGAGAAGGCGAGGTAAAATGGGCTCTTTATTAGTTCAACAATTATTCATATCAGAACCACTCAACATTTTCATCGTGGTCTTCTCCTTGGCACGACTCAAATAAAAAGAAAAGAAATTCAGGGAAACAAAATGAAATATTTTTGGATTTTTTGGTTTTCTTAACAAGCAAAGAATAGGGAAAAGCAAAAACGAGAAAAACTATTTACACGGGAAAGCTCCCGACCAGCAAAAGAAGAACAAGGAAATCTTTTTGGGTTTTCTTTTAAGTGCTACTACTAAGCATGCATAGAAAGTAAACTAACTACAACTAATTTCTTTGGTTTTTCTAAAGTTTTTCAAACACACAAGAAGAAAGCAAGAAAATAAATCTAAGCATGGATGATACAATGAAAAAGTGTGAACACCGACAAATGGAATGATATGCGTGAACATGAATATAATGTTGGTGAGAAACACGTACTCCCCCAAGCTTAGGCTTTTGGCCTAACTTGGTAGTCGATCAGTAGCTTGGATAGTAGTCGGCGTGGTAGCTCACGGAGGCTCTTGGTGCGGATGCCTCGGCTCGCCGTGCTGCCTCCACCGCCGCATTGTGAGCTCGGGCCTCGCTCTCCAGAACAGAATATCTTCCCTTGCTGTGATAGTCAAAAAGAGCAGGCACAGGCAAATATGTGTGCACAACAGATGTTTGGTTAAATAACAAATTGTAAGTGAAGTCATGAATCTTTCCTTTAAGGATTTTATGATCTTTTAAGGCGTCAAAATCTAAATACTGCGTGGGTAGGATAGGATCAAAGGGCAAAGGTGCGACACCCAGCCCTCATGCTAAACGCGTGGCAATATTCCACCGTAAAAGCAGACACTGTTAGCGTTATGCTGAAGTTTGCGTGCAACAATCGCTCCAAGGTTATAATTCCTTTCACTAGTGAGAGCGGTGCGTATGAGTCTCAAGTCTGGAGCACAAAGCGTACTACAGTCTTGCTTGTCTACTATACATTTCCCATTAAATAATGCAAATTACTGAATTGCGGGAAAATGAATGCTCTTTATTCTACCTTGTGTCACTCCCCTCCTTTCACCGTAACAAAGACTAGTCAAGAAAGATTCAAACTCAGCCTTTGGTGGTTCGTCTAACGAACCCCAAAATGGGAGTTTGCAATGGTAAGCAAAATTCTCCAGTGAGATAGTAAAAGGATTATCATACAGCATAAAAGACACCCTAGACTCACGAGGGAAGAATTTAAATCCTTTGACAAACGACTCAGTGAGAAGGTGGCGTTGTCCGCACTTATCTGAAATGTAGGGGCCGAGACTGGCATTGTGAACATATTGCTCAAATTCCTCCTTAATGCCCACACGCATCATATACTCATCGCGAGGCCATAAGCATGTTTTGGTGGCGGCATCTTGTGTGGAACTTTCACTTGGTTCTACATACGACCAGCGGGCAGAACTGTCACTAGAAGATGCCCCCGAGGATCGCCTCCTCGAAGAGCTCCTTCCAAATAGGTTCATCATGTCCGCATACAATTTTCTGAAATTTTTTGGGTGACAAAAATTTGTCAATAAAACTTTATTAAATTGATAGCAACTACTCATAGGGATGCATAGAGACCATAGCAAGCATTCAAACTACTTAGAACTCTAAGAATTTCACATGCAAGCACATCTACAGTAGCACCAAGAGTAGCTAATTATTCAAAATATAAACCACTAAAAGAAAAACTAATTGGACAAATGGTGGAGTCACATACCAAGCAACAATCCCCCGAAATAGTTTCGAAAATGGAGCTTCGAGCAAAGAGATCGAAATCCGCGGGTTTGAGAGCAAGAACACAGGAGAGAGAGGAATGGAGATTTTTTCTGGAGGTAAGTGATGATGTGGGATGAAGAGATAAGTGAGGGGGCCCACGTGGGGACCACAACCCACCAGGGCGCGCCTGGGGATCTTGGAGCGCCCAGGTGGGTTGTGTCCACCTGGTGCACCTCCCTCTGATATTATTTGCACCAGAAATTCAAAAATATTCAGAAAAAAATCGTATTAAATTTTCAGAGCATTATGAGAACTTTTATTTTTGGGTCATTTTTTATTGCACGGGAAATTCAGAAAACAGAAAACATGGCATTTTGTTTATTTAACTAGTAAAAAACAGAAAACAAAAGGTAGGGACAGAAGGTAGTGCTTACTAAGTTCATCAACTTCATACCGCTCAAAAATGATTCATTAATAAGGTTGATCAGGTCTTATTAACAACCACTTTCGATTAGCATGAAACCGAAGAACTTTTGTAAGTCACTAAGTTACCTCAATGGGGATATGAATGTCCCCAACAATAAGCATTTCATATTTCTTTTTGACAGTAGGTAGAGGTATTTGAAAACTTCCAGTAGTGATTGTCGGAGATTTTTCAATGACATTAATACCATTCACTTGGAATTGTTTCTTCGGAAAGTGCACCATATGCTCATTACCATTAATATGAAATGTGACCTTGCTTTTATTGCAATCGATAACAGCCCATGCAGTATTTAAGAAGGGTCTACCAAGGATAATTGACATGTTGTCGTCCTCGGGCATCTCAAGTATAACAAAGTCAGTCAAAATAGTAACATTAGCAACAACAATGGGCACATCCTCACAGATGATACCGATAGGTATGGCAGTTGATTTGTAAGCCATTTGCAAAGATATTTTAGTAGGTGTGAGTTTATTCAAATCAAGTCTATTATATAAAGAGAAAGGCATAACACTAACACCAGCTCCTAAATCACACAAAGCAGTTTTCACAAAATTCTTTTTGATAGAGCAAGGTATAATTGGTATTCCCGGATCTCCAAGGTTTTTAGGTACTAAATCTTTAAAAGTATAATTAGCAGGCATAGTGGAGATTTCACCTTCCGGGATTTTTCTCTTATTAGTGATGATGTCTTTCATATACTTTGCATAAGGAGGCATTTTCAAGATATCAGTCAAGCGAGTACGCAAAAAGACTGGCCTCAGCATTTCAGCAACGCGTTCAAATTCTTCATCATCTTTCTTTTTAGTTGACTTGGGTGGAAAAGGCATAGGTTTTTGAACCCACGGTTCTCTTTCTTTACCGTGTTTTCTAGCAATGAAGTCTCTTTTATCATACCTTTTATTCTTAGGTTGTGGGTTATCAAGATCAACTGGTTGTTCTATCTCAACATCATTATCTGGTTCTTTTTCATTTGGTTGAGCATCTTCATGAACATCAGCATTATCTTTTTCATTATCACTAGGTGGATGTTCATTACCAGATAGAGTTTCAGCATCAGAGATAGAAGTTTCATTATCATTATCAGGATGTTTTTCTATTTCAGGTTCACTAGAAGCATGCAAAGTCCTATCATTTTTCTTTTTCTTCTTCTTTTTAGAAGGACTAGGTGCACTTGTATTGTTCCTTTGTGAATCATGTTCAATTCTTTTTGGGTGTCCCTCAGGATAGAGTGGTTCCTGAGTCATTTTACCTCCTCTAGTTGCAACTCTAACAACAAAGTCATGTGTATTGTTATTCATTTCATCAAGCAATTCTCTTCGTGATTTAGCAACTTGTTCTAACTGGGTTTGTACCATAGAAGCATGTTTTCCAACACCTCTAACGTCATTTGAAATTCTAAATAACAAGTCACTCAAGCGAGCAATCATATCAGAGTTGTATTTCAATTGTTTCATAACATTTGCATTGAAGTGATCTTGTTTTCTAACGTAGTTTTCAAACTCATAAAGGCATTGACTAGGGTGCATATTGTGAGGATTTTCATTATCATTGAACTTCATTAGAGAATTTACCTCTACCACCTTAGGCAGTGATGGTGTATTAATCCCGTGTATTTCTTCATTAGGAGGAAATTTTTTAACATCCTCAGCTTTAATACCTTTTTCCTTCATAGATTTCTTTGCCTCTTGCATATCTTCAGGACTGAGATATTATATACCCCTCTTCTTCGGAGTGGGTTTAGCTGGTGGTTCAGGAAGAGTCCAATCATCATAATTTTTCAATATGTTATTCAATAATTCCTCAGCTTGTCCAACAGTTCATTCCCTGAAAACACAACCAGCACAACTATCTAGGAAGTCCCTAGAAGCATCAGTTAATCCATTATAGAAGATATCAAGTATTTCATTTTTCTTAAGAGGATGATCAGGCAAAGCATTAACTAACTGGCAAAGCCTCCCCCAAGCTTGTGGAAGACTCTCTTCTTTAGTTTGCACAAAGTTAAATATTTCCTGTAAGGCGGCTTGTTTCTTATGAGCAGGAAAATATTTTTCAGAGAAGTAATAAATCATATCCTGGGGACTACGCACACAACCAGGAGTAAGAGTATTGTACCAAGCTTTAGAATCACCCTTTAATGAGAAAGGAAATAATTTGAGAGTAAAGTAATAGCGAGTTTTGTCATCATGAGTAAAAAGGGTGGCTATATCATTCAATTTAGTAAGATGTGCCACAACAGTTTCAGTTTCATAACCATGTTAAGGATCAGATTCAACCAAAGTAATTTACTCCAGGTCGGCAGAGAATTCATAATCCTTATCATCAATAAACATAGGTGAAGTAGCAAACTTAGGATCACATCTCATTCTAGCATTCAGAGATTTTTCTTTATACTTGCATAGTAATTTCTCTAGATTATCTCTATCCCTACAAGCAAGAATATCTCTAGTTGTCTCCACATTCATAACATAACCTTCTGGTACCTTAGGCAATTCATATCTAGGAAGGCTAGTTCTAGCAGGTGTTTCAGGAGTTTCAGTTTCAAGCTCATCATCAGATTCAACAACATCATGTTGTATTACTCTAGCAATTTGTTCATCAAGAAATTCACCAAGTGGCACATCATCATTATCAAGCAAGGTACTAGCATCATCATAAGCACTATCCATAGCAGAAGTAGCATCATCAATAACTTGCGACATATTAGAATTGGATAGCATGTGGTGGTGTTGCATGTTTAATCATAACGGAAGGTGAATCTAAAGCAAAACTGGATGGCAGTTCCTTACCTCCCCTCGTCTTTGAGGGATAGATCTTAGTCTTAGAATCCATCAGATTCTTCATAGTGATAAATTGATAATAATCCCAAGTGATCTCAAATATATCTATGCTCCCCAGCAACGGCGCCAAAAAAAGGTCTTGATTACCCACAAGTATAGGGGTAGAGTATTCAACCCAAATTTATAGATTCGACGCAAGGGGAGCCAAAGAATATTTGAAGGTATTAGTAGCTGAGTTGTCAATTCAACCACACCTGGAGATTAATTATGTGCAGCAAAGTGATCAGTAGCAAAGTAGTATGATAGTTTTGATAATAGTGACAACAGCAATGGTAACAGTTAACAGTGATAGCAGTAATTTTGTAGCAAGTGTAACAGTGATGATAGCAGTAGTAACTTAGCAGAAACAATATAAGATAAGTTCGTAGGCATTGGATCGGTGACTTGTCGGATGATATTCATCATGTGACAGTTATAACCTAGGGCGATACGGCACTAGCTCCAGTTTGTCAATATAATGTAGGCATGTATTCCATAAATAGTCATACGTGCTTATGGAAAGAACTTGCATGACATCTTTTGTCCTACCCTCCCGTGGCAGCGGGGTCCATATTGGAAACTAAGGGATATTAAGGCCTCCTTTTAATATAGAACCGGAACAAAGCATTTACACATAGTGAATACATGAACTCCTCAAACTACGGTCATCACAAGGAGTGGTCCCGACTATTGTCACTCCGGGGTTGCCGGATCATAACACGTAGTAGGTGACTATAACATGCAAGATCGGATCTAAAACATGGACATATTGATGATAACATAAACGGTTCAGATATAAGATCATGGCACCCAGGCCTAAAGTGACAAGAATTAAGCATTGCAAAGTCATAGCAACATCAATCTTAGAACATAGTGGATACTAGGGATCAAGTTCTAACAAAACTAACCCGATTACATGATGAATCTCATCCAACTACTCACCGACCAGCGAGCCTACGAAGGAATTACTCACTCCCGATGGGGAGCATCATGGAATTGGTGATGGAGAAGGGTTGGTGATGATGAAGAACGAAGACCCCCCTCTCCGGAGCCCCAAACGGACTCTAGATCTGGCCTCCCGATGAAGAACAGGAGGTGACAGCGGCTCCATCTCGTGGATCGTGATAATTCTTTCTCCCTGATTTTTTTCTGGAAAAATAGGATTTTATAGCGTCGGTTTCAGGGTCTGCGGGGTCCCCAGGTGGGGACAACCCACCTGGGCGTGCTAGGAGAGGGGGGCATGCCCAGGTGGGTTGTGCCCACCCAGGGGCCCCTCTCCGGTAGGTCTTGGCTCCAGGAATTCTGATATATCATATAAAAATTCCTCGCAAAGTTTCTTTCCATTCTGAGAACTTTTATTTCTGCACAAAAACAACACCATGGTAGTTCTGCTGAAAACAGCGTCAGTGGGGGGTTAGTTTCATTCAAATCATGCAAATTAGAGTCCAAAACAAGAGGAAAAGCGTTTGGAAAAGTAGATACATTGGAGACGTATCACTCATCAGTGGCCCACCCACAGTCCAATGGTCAAGTGGAAAGAGCCAATCAAGAAATCTTGAGATGCATAAAACCCTGGCTTATGGTCCCTTTGCAGAGGACACCGGGTTGTTGGGTGGAAGAGTTGCCCTCAGTGCTATGGAGTATCAATACTACCCCAACAGATCTAAGGGTTACACACCTTTCTTCATGGTTTATGGAGTAGAGGCGCTTCTTCCCAGTGACATCCGTCATGACTCGCCCCGTGTGGCGGCTTATGTTCAAGCTGATAATGAAAAAGAACGTCAGGATGCTCTTGACCTTCTGAATGAGGAGCGTGACCTTGCGGCGGCTCGCTCGGCGATTTACCAGCAAGATCTGCGTCGATATCATAGTCGCCGGGTTAAAATCCGGATCTTTCAAGAAGGTGATTTGGTGCTCCGGCTCATCCAGGATCAAACAAATATGCATAAGTTATCCCCACCTTGGGAAGGGCTCTTTGTGGCCAGCAAAAATCTAAACAACGGGTCATACTACCTCATTGATATTTGAGATCACAAGGACTCACGCAAGTCTGAGGAGGAGACCCGCCGGCCTTGGGACATTGCTCATCTTCGCCCTTATTACACTTGAGCTACTGGCTCTTGTGTTGTACATATTTTTCCAATGTATATATTATGATTAGTATAATAAAGCCAGCATCCCTGATAATTAAGGGCCTCTGTCGTTTCATTTCTGAGAATCTGAGTCTTTATTGTCAATTCATAAGATCACTTGGGGGCTTCCTGCTCACTGAGCATAGCTATGACTACCCTCTTGATCCGGCTTGCATGTCTTGTTACAAATAACATGGGGGCTTCCTGCTCACTGAGCATAGCTATGACTACCCTTTGATCCGGCTTATACGCCTAGTTGCAAATGACTTGGGCGCTTTCTGCCCAAGATACAACGTTACCGAAGAGAACTTGTTACAGTGTACAGTTCAAACATAGGTAACCTTGATGGCTTGCTAAAGGTCACTTGGGGGCTTCTGTTCAATGAACATAGCTATATTTACCCTGTTGATCGACTTGGACGCCAGGTGTATTCACCAAAAATCCGGGTTATCCTGCCTTTGTATGTCTACCACTCCGCCCAGGTAATCCTAGAATGACTCGCCGTACTCTTGACAGTCTATCTTATAAAGACCCTAAACTTGTCAAAGTTAAAATGGCGATTGGCCATGTGAGGACCGACTCACAGGTTTGAATAAAGGATTAACTCAGTGGCTGTGCGGTCCTTGAATAGCACTTGATGTTGAGGCTTGGCGGCCTATGAAGGCCTTGTTTTGTTTAATTTGTTATTTGCTTTGAACATTTTTTGGGTTCATATCTTTGTACCATATTGATATATGGTTTAAAATTGATTCAGGCCATGTCGCCTTAATCCTTATGACTCATATTTGAGTATATCCGGAGTTTTGATAATCCGGCCTGGCTTTGGACGATAAGTCGCCAGTATGCCTTGATTGAGCACTTGGAGTTCTACGTTCTAAGTCTTTGGGATGTTGCCCTGACTGCATATAGTGCTGTAAGCCAGCAGTATGACCAAATATCACAGGTATGTTATTTACTTGTTATATGAATATGCAAGGTTTTGATAACCCGCCCTGGTTTTGGACTATACAGTCACCAGCGGCTTTTATATTGGGCATCATGACCCGCCCTGGGGTAAACCGCCAGGGCACATGTTATCTGCTTGTGCGCAGGGAATAGGATGAATATGAGTTGTATGACTGATAATGTTATGAGCAGAAACGGCAGATCTTTCCCTATCAAGATCGTTGGTTTAAAGTGTTATAAAGATAAACATGCACGATGGCATGGCCAATCATTGTTTTCAACTAGCCTATTACAAGGCGCCATGTAGCCCAAAAGAATAAGTGTTTTTTGATGCGCACAACTTCTATATGGCAGATTGAGAGCCGGGTTGTGATTCACTGGCCCTGGTCTTGACGTGTTGAAGCTTCCGGGTCATCCTGCACCGGTTCTTCTTCTTCTTGTTCACCCGTTGGCTGGAAGTCAGACGTGGCCCAGTTGATCCCAGTCAAAGCTCTAAATACAGCTTCATCATCTATAAGGCTTGACGGGTCAATATCAGGAGCGAAGTGTCGGAGTAAATGGGCACGGGCTGCCTAACCGACTACCCCTGGCTCTTCAAAAATTATCAGGCCATTTGATCCATCAAGCATTCAAAGCTTTGGGCCGCCTTCCCCCGGACGGCTACCCTCACTACTAGAAAAAGCTGACTCTCAGAAGGCGACCCAGCCTCAGCAACCTCCCCCAAGATAGCTACGAGATGGCCGACCCCAGGAAGCCGGCCATAGAGAATGCCGACTCCCCAGAGCCGGCCGTGAAGAGCGCCGACTCCAAGAAGCCGACCAAGACAGCACCCACCGAAACTACGCCGACATAACGGTGACGGGACGGGGTGTGGCTACAGTGCGGCCCACTACCCTCGAATCCCGAGGCAGGCGTGGCCACAGGACGCCGTACGGGTCCGCCATCTCCCGTCCGGCTCGGCCCTGTAGCCATGCTGGCCTCAACATCATCCACGACAGACACCAGTACGGCCCACGGGCGGCGGGCCCCTTTAGCCAGAGAGAGACACGAAGGCGGCCCGGCCTCGCCCAGTCGGCCAGGGGCATAGCCGGCCCCCAGAAGCCGGCTACCCCCCTCCCTCGAAGCATGTGCCACATTAAGGAGACAAGACGAGGTAAGGCTACAGTGAGAGCCCTCGAGGCGGCACACTGTAGCCACGCTTACCTTGACAAAGCCCTCGTCATCAGGGGCGAGGCTACAGTAGCCTGCCGCTGACAACACCCCCAGGCAGTGGGGCCGGCCTGTCGACCAAGAGGCCGGCAGCCGGCGGGACCTACCAGTCGGCGGGCCCCAATGGCCGGCGGAGAAGCCGGCGAGCACAGACACTGACGACTGGGACCCGCGCCCAGTCGGATTACAATTGTACCCCCGGGGGGTAGGCCTATATAAACCCCCCGGGGCACCCATGCAAAGGGTTGGCTTCTTAGAGTTACACACACACCATATAGAGAGGGAAGTGAGAGCTAGCCTTGCCCTTCTTCCCCCTGGAACCCGGCAGCTCAAGGAGCATTTGTAGCTACTCGTTCTGATCTAGTGATCATGCGGAGACCCCACAGAGCAGGACTAGGGGTGTTATCTCCACGGAGAGCCCCGAACCTGGGTAAGATTCGCCGGCGTGCATGTCTTCGCCTCATCCCATTTCCAGGTACCGGCGACGTCTTACTGGCTCCCGCAATGATAAGCCACCCGTTGGCATATGTCGCACCTACCACCCGACATTTGGCGCCCACCGTGGGGCCAGGTGCACCATCGTCCGGAGACCTGTTCTGGACGGGAAACCTTTTCCTCCCCCGCGAGCGCAGCCCGCCTGCTGCGCCCGATGGCGTTTGCCCCGACGCGCTGCAAGGTGTCGACGACGCCTGCGCAGCGAGCTGCCTCGCCGATCTGCTCGGCGAGGCTCGCATCTCCGACGAGCCCGCGTCCGACGCAGGCACGGACTACCCCGAGAGCCACCTCGTCAGCCTCCTCGACCAACTTCACGTCTCCAGCGAGCCTGCCGCAGACTTGGAGTCGGTCGGCTCCACCGACCCGATGCTTGTCGACTCCGACACGGCATCGCTCGACGCCTACCCCTCCGATGTGGTGGTCTTCGACGACCCTCTTCCTCGAGCTGACAGCGGCAGCAGCGCCGTCACTGAAGTGCTGGTCATCAGCCACGTCGCCAACTCGGGCGAGAATGCCCACGACGCCCTGCAAGTAGCGATGCACGACTTATCCGTCCCCATCCCGGCCGACGCCGACGCTGAGACCTTGGAGGCACGCCGCCTCGCCCTCATCGCGGAAGGCCAGAAGATAGCCTCCATGAGACGCCTCACCGAGGCCCACCAGCGCGAAGTCGACCGCGCCGCCTTCGGTACGCCGCCGCATAGTGGGCCGAGCCGAGCCGGCTTCGTCCAGAAGCGCGGCGCGGCTATCGCCAGCATGCTGGGGGCAGATCGCCCCTTCTACGCCACCCCACTCGAGAATCTACGAGCCGCGCAGGTGGCCGCTGAAGAGCTGAATGGGCTGGGAGCCGATGAGCTCCCCTACATGACAAGGCGGATCCAGCAGCTGATCGACGCGGCCGCAGAACGGCACGAAGCCGGCGCTCACGCTGATAGTCATCCCCCGCGCCGGGAGCACGCCGCGACGTCCTGATCGCCGACTGCGAGCGGCGCCCGCGGGAGGAAAGACAAGGAGCCGGCTGCTAGCCGCAGCCGGACTCGCATCACCATCGAGCGCGACGTGGAGGGCCGCCCTCGAGCGGTGGAGCGCCAAGGAAATCCGCCTCCTCCCCCGCCTCGAAGGGAGAGACGTCTCACCCCGCCGCCTGTCACGCATCCGACTCTTGGTGACCGACTGGGCCGCCGCGAAGGAGTCGGCGAGAACGATGCCCGCCACCGGATCGACCGCCTAGCTCGATCCCTGGCGCTAGAAGAAGAAGACGATGTCGGCCCACCGTGCTTTGGCCCCCGCATCCGCGACGAGCCCTTCCCCAAAGGGTTCTCGCTCCCCAGAGACACGCCCAAGTACAACGGCTCTGTGAAGCCGGAAGATTGGCTCATCGACTACTCCAGTGCTGTCAGCATAGCCAATGGCAATCGGCGCGTGGCCGTGAAGTACGTCCCCCTCATGCTACAGGGCACGGCGCGCACCTGGCTCAACAGCCTCAAGCCCTACAACATCAACAGCTGGCTGGACTTCACGGAAGTCTTCGTCCGCAACTTCACCAGCACGTACAGGCGGCCTCCCAAGCCTCGCCAGCTCTCCCTATGCGTCCAAGGGCCAAACGAGTCGACCCGCGACTACCTCACGCGGTGGGCTGAGCTTCGCAACTCCTGCGAGGGGGTGCACGAGGTTCAGGCCATCGAGTACTTCACCGCCGGGTGCCGAGAGGGCACCCTCCTCAAACACCGACTCCTCTGCGACGAGCCGGCTACCCTCGACGAACTGCTGATCATCGCGGACAAGTACGCCACGGCCGACTCCTCGATGAAGACCGAGCTTCGAGTGGACGCCTCTGGGAAGGTGATCGCTCCGGCCCCCAAGACGCCGGCTGGCGACTCCAATCGGCGCCCCTACCAGAACGATCACAAGCGCAAGGCCCCCATGCCGCCTTCCACCAGTCGGCAAGTGGCCGCAGTTGAAGATGAGCAGCCCGAAGAATGGCCCGCTCCCAAGAAGAAGGGTGGCAGGCCGGCTTGGCAGCCGGCTTTCTCTTACGAACAAACTCTCGGCGCCCCCTGCAAGTTCCACAGCGGCGCGAAGCCGTCCAACCACCCGACCCAAAAATGCCACTGGCTCACGCGAATCTCCAAGGGCGAGGGGCCGGTGCCGCCTTCGCCTACCGGCCTGCCGCCTCCAGCCCCCCAGCAGCCGGCGGCTCGGCCGGCAGTCGGAGCCATTCAAGATGAGTTCCCCGAAGAGCACGCCACCTACGTCGTCTTCACAAGCCAAGTCGAAGACAAGGGTAGTCGGCGCCGTCAGCATCAAGAGGTCAACGCAGTTGTCTCTAGCCCCCCCGAGTTCATGCACTGGTCCGAGAAGCCCATCAACTGGAGCCAGGCCGACCACCCAGAGGTGATGCCATCCCCTGGCTCCTATGCACTAGTCTTGGATGTCACCCTCGCGACGGAGAGGCGAGCTGCCCGATTCTCCCGCGTCCTGATAGATGGCGCAAGCAGTATCAATATACTGTACCGCAATACCATGGAGAAGCTGAACATCAAGGCGAAGCAGCTCATGCCAAGCCGGACCGTGTTCCATTGCATCGTCCCCGGCTTGTCTTGCTCCCCGATCGGCAAGATCAAGATGGATGTTCTCTTCGGAGACAAGGATCATTTTCGCCGAGAAGCGATCTGGTTTGAGGTAGTGGATCTGGAGAGCCCCTACCATGCTTTGCTTGGCCGACCTGCTCTGGCCAAGTTCATGGCTGTGCCCCACTACGCCTACCTGAAGATGAAGATGCCGAGCTCGAAGGGGATCATCACTGTAGCCGGCGACTACAAGAAGTCCATCGAGTGCGCCATGGCCAGCAGCCGGCTGGCCGAGTCCCTCGTAGTGGCAGAAGAGAAGAAGATGCTGGAGCGGGTTGTGGCCATGGCCGGCAAGCAGCCGGCTTTGTCCCCCAACCCCAAAGATTATGATGCGCAGGGCTCCTTCCAGCCGGCCAAGGAGACGAAGAAGATACCCCTGGACCCAGAGAACCCGGAAAGGTTTGCCGTCATTGGGGCAAACTTGGACAGTAAATAGGAAGGCGAGCTCGTCGACTTCCTCCGTGAGAATCGAGATGTCTTCGCATGGTCCCCAAAGGACATGCTAGGTGTCCCGAAGGATTTCGCCGAGCACAAATTGCACGTCCGAGCCGACGCGAAGCCAGTCAAGCAACCCCTTCGCTGACTGTCAGAAGAGAAGCGAAGAATCATAGGAGAAGAGATATCCCGGCTCCTCGCTGCTGGCTTTATCATGGAAGTATTTTTTCCAGAGTGGCTTGCCAACCCAGTCTTGGTATTGAAGAAGAACAACAAGTGGAGCATGTGTATAGACTACACCAGCCTCAATAAGGCCTGCCCCAAGGATCCGTTTGCTTTGCCACGGATTGACCAAGTGATAGACTCCACAGCCGGATGCGAGCTGTTGAGCTTTTTGGACGCCTACTCAGGGTACCATCAAATCAAGTTGGACCCAGCAGACCGCCTGAAGACTGCCTTGATCACACCATTCAAAGCTTTCTATTACCTGACTATGACATTCGGCATAAGGAATGCCGGTGCCACTTTTCACTGTTGCATGCAGAAATGCCTCCTCAAGCAACTCAGCAGAAATGCCCACGTCTATGTAGAAGACATTGTGGTGAAGACAGAGAAGCGCGGCACCCTGCTGGAAGATCTCAAAGAAACATTCGCCAACTTGCGCCGATTCCAAATCAAGCTCAACCCCAAGAAGTGCGTGTTCGGAGTACCAGCCGGCCAGCTGCTAGGCTTCCTGGTCTCTGAACGCGGCATCGAGTGCAACCCTGTGAAGATCAAGGCCATCGAGAGGATGGAGATTCCCACCAAACTGCGAGATGTGCAGAAGTTCACCGGGTGCTTGGCCTCCCTAAACCGCTTTATCAGCCGACTAGGAGAGAAGGCTCTCCCCCTGTACCGACTCATGAAGAAGTCCACTCACTTTGAGTGGAATGACCAAGCCGACCAAGCCTTCCATGAGCTGAAGAAGATGCTGACCACTCCACCTGTCCTGGTGGCACCGACTGAGAAGGAGCCCATGCTCCTTTACATTGCTGCGACTAGCCGAGTGGTCAGTATAGTTGTTGTGGTCCAGCACCTAGAAGAAGGCCGAGCCCAGCTAGTCCAGAGGCCGGTGTATTATCTAAGTGAAGTACTATCCAGCTCAAAGCAAAACTACCCGCACTACCAGAAGAAGTGCTATGGGGTGTACTTCGCCGCCAAGAAGCTGAAGCCCTACTTCCAGGAGCATCCCATCACGGTCGTGTGCACCGCCATGCTGGCCGAGATCATAGGCAGCCGGGATGCATCCGGCCAGGTGGCTAAATGGGCCATTGCGTTGGCACCATACACAATCTTCTACCAGCCCCGCACCGCCATCAAGTCCCAAGCATTGGCCGACTTCCTCGTCGACTGGGCCGAGACCCAGTACCTACCGCCGGCTCCCGACTCTACCCATTGGTGGATGCACTTCGACGGGTCCAAGATGCGCACCGGCTTGGGAGCTGGCATCGTCCTCACCTCTCCCAAAGGTGACAAACTCAGATACACGCTGCAAATCCACTTCGCCGCCTCCAACAACGTGGCCGAGTACGAGGCACTCATACATGGGCTCCGGCTAGCCAAAGAGCTCGGCATACGCCGGATCCTGTGTTATGGCGACTCAGACTTGGTCGTCCAATAGTCGTCTGGCGACTGGGACGCCAAGGACGCAAACATGGCGAGCTATCGATTCCTCGTCCAACAGATCAGTGGGTACTTCGAAGGGTGCGACTTCCTTCACGTGCCAAGGGCCGACAACGACCAAGCAGATGCCCTGGCACGGATCGGCTCCACCCGATAGGCTATACCAACCGGCGTCTCCCTCCAGCGCCTCCTCAAGCCGTCCATCAAGCCGTTTCCAGAGTCGGACTCTATCTTCGTACCGCCTGTGCCAGATACAGCCGGATCCGACTGGAGGAATCCCGCAGGCGGCACGGGGACTTCGACAACTGCCCGGGAACTGCCGTAGTCGCACCCAGCCCGGGGACTGCAGCAGTCGGCCCAGGGACTACAGCAACAGAAGAAGCGGTGGCCGACTCTAATTCCACGCCACCCGACCCACCCACCCGAGTCATGGTGGCCGCACTAACAGAAGAAGAAGTCACTGCTCCATCATGGGCCCAGCCCATCCTCAAAATCATACTCAGCAGAGAGCTGCCGGCTGATGAGATCTCAGCAAGACTAGTGCAACGACGAGTCGGAGCATATGCAATAATCAACAGAGAGCTTGTCAAGTGCAGCGTCACTAGAGTCTACCAGCGCTGTGTCGAGCCAGAGAAAGGAGTGGCAATCCTCAAGGATATCCATCAAGGCGAATGCGGCCACCACGCAGCCTCAAGATCACTTGTGGCCAAAGCTTTCCGCCACGGTTTCTTTTGGCCGACTGCTTTGGAAGATGCCAAAGAGATAGTCAAGAGCTACAGAGGATGCCAAGTCTTCAGTTCCAAGCAACACCTCCCGGCTTCTGCACTCAAGACCATTCCCCTCACCTGGCCCTTTGCCGTCTGGGGACTGGACATGGTGGGTCCTTTCAAGACAGCCTGCGGCGGCTTGACACATCTGCTTGTCGCCGTGGACAAGTTCACAAAGTGGATCGAAGCGAAGCCAATCAAGAAGCTGAACGGGCCGACTGCCGTGAAGTTCATCACCGACATCACTACTCGGTATGGCGTACCGCACTGCATCATCACCGACAACGGCACAAACTTTGCCAAAGGAGCACTGGCACGTTTCTGCGCGATGCAGGGTATCCGACTGGACTTAGCTTCCGTTGCCCACCCACAGTCAAACGGCCAGGTCGAGCGAGCAAATGGACTCATCCTCTCCGGCATCAAGCCCCGACTGGTTGTACCACTGGAGCGATCGGCCGGCTGCTGGCTCGATGAGCTGCCGGCTGTCCTCTAGAGTCTGCGTACTACCCCAACAAGTCAACCGGCTTCACTCCATTCTTCCTTGTATATGGTGCCAAGGCTGTCATCCCAACCGACATCGAGTTCGACTCGCCTCGGGTCACCATGTACACGGAGGCGGAGGCCAAGGAAGCAAGAGAAGACGGTATCGACCTACTAGAAGAAGGCCGGCTGTTAGCACTCAGCCGGTCCGCCATCTACCAGCAGGGTTTGCGCCGTTACCACAACCACAAGGTCAAGCCAAGATCCTTCCAAGAGGGCGACCTTGTGCTTCGGCTGATCGAGCGAACAGCCGGCCAGCACAAGCTCTCGGCCCCTTGGGAAGGCCCCTTCGTCATCAGCAAGGCACTAGGCAACGACTCCTACTACTTGATCGACGCGCAAAAACCAAGAGCTCGCAAGAGGGATGACTCCGGCAAGGAGTCGGAGCGACCATGGAACGTGAACCTCCTGAGAAGATTTTACAGTTCAAAGCAGTATGTATCATGCTACCCTTTTGTATTAAGTACGAAACAACAGGCCCCCCGAGGAGCACTCGGGGACTGCCTTTATTTATGTATGAGTGACAAATATCCATGAATGTATTATTACATTTGATTTCTTGTCTGGCACCGGGTTCGACTAGTCGGCCCGGGGACTGGCCGCCTTAAACTATATTAAAAGTTCTACCTGAAGTCAGACAAGTAGTGTGCCAGCTCCTGAGTCCTCTCTTGTTGAAAGTCGCAGCTCGAAGAACTGACTGTCCGACTAGCAAGAGCCAAGGCAGAAAGTATGCCCACACGAAAAACGGCTAAGGACTAATGAACTTATATAGCGAAAAGACGGCCTCCAACCACGCCTGCCGGCTGTCAGAACAGCCGGCTGGCCGGCTTCCTAAACACTTAGCTATAATACAACAAGGCTAGAGTACTTGCCCTCCCAATTGGCCAAGCACTTCTCCAGCTACAAATTGCAGAGCAACTGGCTGTCTGGGGAGGCGGCAACCAAGGGAGGGCGGCAAAGGAAACAGCAGAAGGATGAAAAGCAAAGAACAAGGAAAAGCCAAACACATGCATAGTCATATACACATATAAAGCCCCCAACAGGCCGGCAATGGACATAGTTCGAATACACCCCCAGTGGGTGGAATTGTGCAAACTTAACAAAATATTGTTCCAAAAGTGACAAGACAGGAAAACAAAAGATAGCAGACTAGACTAAAGGTGCGATGTAGGAGCCGGGTTGGTCGGTGGAGACGACGTCGCCGGCTGAAGGAGTGGCCGGCTGGCGGGTCTCAGCTTCATCACCACCGGTGGCAGGTGACGCACCCACGCGTGACGCGTTGCTGGAGGCACGGTCAGGCTGAGGCTGGCCGGTCGCCCCACCATCCGGCCCGGCGTCTTCACCCTCCTCCTCCTCTTCTTCACCCTCGTCGCTGGAGTCGATCTCCTCCGCCGAGTCTTTGCCGTCTGCTAGGTTCAGCCCGAACCAGTCCTCCGGCTGGGCAACACCGTTGTCGTCTACCTCAGGGGCGAAGACGCTGGTGTCGGTGTAGTCGGCGATCGCCGAAGCCCGCCGGATGATAGCCGGCCGCGCCGGCTCCAGCTCCGTGTCGGCCTGCTGCCGCCAGGTAGCCAGCTGGTCCAGACTCAGGCCGGGATACCAGGCCTTGACGATCTCCAGCGCCCGCCTGGCGCCGGACCGAGCTGCCGAAGCCTTTCAGGCTTCAAAGCGGCCAACCGCCACCTCCAGCCAGTCAGTAGTCCGACTGGGGGTGCGGGGAACCACTTCGCCAGGCCAGAGGGCGGCCAGCGTCTGCGCCCCGGCACGTTGAAGACGGCGGAGCAGTCGATGAGCCGGCTGGAGGCGGGCCTGGATCGCCAAGAGCTGCTCCTCCAGCGACCAGCTAGCGTTTGGTGCAATCTCGGCGCCAGCCTGCCTCCGTGCCTCGTGGCGGGCCTCAATGATCTGGTTGGCGGCGGTAGAGTAGCCAGGGAAGTACTCTGCGCAAGGAAGAAAGAGAAAGAAGAGAAAACACCAAATCAGAAAAGAAGCCAAAAGCGGCAGGCGGCAAGAAAGGACGAAGAAGTAGGCAGCTTACCGTCAACCAAATCTTCGATCTGGCCATAGCCATTAATCAGAGTCTGCTTTGCTTCGGCCCAGCCAGCCGCCTCTGTCTCGTACTCGGCCTGGAGGGCGGCTTCACTGTCCTGCGCCGCCTTCAGAGCCGCCTTATGGCTCACCTCCTGGTCGGCCAACCTCTTGGCCAGGCGGTCACGTTTCTGCAGCAAGGCGGCAAACTCGGCCTCCTTGGCACGAAGGGCAGCCTGAGACCCTCCCAGCTGCGCCCTCAGACTGGCGTTGGCCGTCGTAGGGACGGCAGAAAAAGAAGAAGCAATAAGAGGAAGTCGTCAAGGAAGATCCGACCCGACTGCTCAGCAGTCGGCCCGAATCTCGGGGACTACACCCAGTGGGTGCGCTGACGCGCCCCTACGTGAGATAAAGGACGAAGCACTTACCCCGGCTCTCAGTTAGGTCGGCGGTTTTCTGGGTCAGCTCCCGAGCCTGGGAGTTGAAGGCAGCCGCGCGAAGATTGTGGTAGTCTTGCAAGACAGGCAGAAGAGCGAAGTAAGAGAAAGAATAGCAAAGCTAGATCCGCTAAGAAGTTCCAAGCCGCCTGCTCAGCAGCCGACTTGGAACTCGGGTACTACACCCAGTGGGTGCGCTGACGCGCCCCGACGGAAGAAACCAAGATCAAAAAGAAGCAAGATAAGAAGACTAACCCGGATGGCCGCCCGCGTCGCAAGGAACTCGTCGTTGTATCGCCTCAGCGCGGTAGCCTGGGCTTGGAGCCGGGTCCGGACGTCCTGCGCGGCCACATTCATCACGGCCGTCCCTCCGCCCGGCGTCCACCCCGAGGTGGCGCTGGCCGCCTCCACATCCTGGGCCGACGAGCTGGAGCCCGCGGCAGGCTGCGGCTCCGACGCAGCCTTCCGCGGCTCTGACGTGGCCTTCCCCACGCGCCGTCACGGCGGCGGCCGGACTGCCAGCTCAGTCCTCGCGGCCGGCTCGCTCTTCGCCGACTGCGCAGGCGGCAGATCAGGCCGGCCGCCTTGAGGCGCCCCAGTCGGCGGGGTCGGCACCGCCGCCCTCTCCAGGATGATGACGTCGTCATCCCTCTCCAGCCCCGGCTGGTCACCGCCGGCTTCTTCTGGCGGGGGCTCCGGGGCCCCAGGCGCCGCGACGCGCAGTGGGGTGACCAGCAAGGCCCCCTCCGTCATCGCCGCAGCCGCAGCCTCTGCTGGGGCCTTGGCTGCGGCGTCAGCGCGCGCCTTCGCCGGCTCCTCCTCCTGCGCCGCCTTGGCGGCGGCCGCCCTCAACGCCTCCGCCTCCCGCGCCTCCCGCTCCTCTTGCACCTCCCGCGCGTTCCGCTCCATCACCGCCTGAAGATAGGCACGGGGGTCCACGCGGCGAGTAGTGCTCCCAGATCCTCCCGGCGACCCAACGACGGAGGCGGCAGCAGCCAGCTCGAGCGACAATGGAGCTCTGGTTGTTTGGAGAAAAAGACAAGGATTCAGGAGCTACCAGAGAAAAGAAAAGAGAATGCACGAAGGAGAGTATACTTACGCCGACACCGTCTGCGGCTGCTTCACCGCCTTGCGAAAGCGAGCCGCCTTTGCGGCTGCCTCCTCCCGCCTGGTCGCCGCTGCCCCGCCTCTGGGCTTCTTCGGCCGACTGCCGAACAAGCCCGGCGCGGCACGACGCTTTTGCGCGCCGCCCCGAGCAGGCGGCGCAGCGGAGGTACCCGCGCCGTGGCCAGATGCCGGCTGACGGCGTGGGACGACTTCAGCCTCGTCGTCGTCCGGCCAGTCGTCGAAGCTGACTCCAAGCCCAGAGCCGCCTGCTTCGCCGACGGCTTGGCCACCGCCCGCCTCGGTGTTGTCGTCCATAGCGGCCGCCCCCAAGTCTGGGTCCTCCAGATCGTGCTCCGTCCAGTCGGGGACGAATCGGCGATCCGCGTCTGACCCGCCTGCAGGCCGAAGAAGAGGGCTCTGTCGAGACAAACCAACTTGTCAGAGTCGGCCAAAAGGAACTCGGCGACAAAACTATGAGAAAAGGAAGAGAAAAGGAGAACATACCGTGGGCGGCGGATGGGCTCGGCAATATGGCTCCTTGCCGAACTGCCACTCTGCGGAGAGCTTGCAGTTCGCAAGGTAGTTCACCATATAGGCCACCTCGTCGTGCGGCATGTCTTTGGTGGACATCCGGCTTGGATCGAGCTGGCCGCTCATCTGACAGATCAGATGAGGGCGGCTCTGGAGCGGGAGCACCCGGCGCGTGACGAAGGCGGCCAGCAGGTCGGGCCCCGACAAGCCCTCCGACTGGATCATCGCTCGCACTCGGGCGACAGCTGCGATTCCAGCCGGCGTCAGCATCACGGCCCGGTAGGACCACTGGGGCCGCCTGCCTACCGGTGGGCTGGCTGCGTAAGCCGGCAGATTGACGTAGTCGCCCTGCGGGGCGACGTTCTTCACGTAGAAGTATGACTTCTGCCATAGCTTCACCGACTGGATCAGCATGATGACGGGGAAGGGGTTGTCGGCAGCCACCCTCCGCATCGCGATGAAGGCGCCACTCTGAGCCGGCACGCCCTACATGCGCGTGCACAGCTTGGACTGGAAGAACCCCCCCCCAGAGCTCGAGGGTGGGGCGGACGCCGAGGTAGCCTTCGCCCAAGGTGACGAAGGCAGACAGCAGCACCACCGTGTTCGGGGTGAGGTGGTGCGGCTGGAGTTGGTAGAACTCGAGAAAGGAGCGGAAGAAGGCGCTCACGGGCAAGCCAATGCCGTGCAAGAAATGCGAACGGAAGACTACCCGTCGCCTTCCTCCGGCTCCGGCGTAATCTCCTTCGCCGGCGCAAGACGGACCCGCACCTTGTCCGTACCGGGCAGCCGCCGTGTCTTGCGGAGGAACTCGACATGATCCTCATGGACGTTGGAGCTGTCCCAATCCCCGCCGTACTACATCGTGGCATGGGGCTGGCGAGAATGAGCGCGGCAGCGGAGAATCGAGTGGTAGAGCGGTGCGGCAGCGAGGTGCTGTCGCAAGAAAGAGCAGAAGTAAGAAGATGGTGGAGAGGGGAGGGGCGTGCGAGCGCCTGCCGCTCTCCCCCCTCCCCCTACTTATAGCTTCGCCCGGTGAAGCCGGGGAAGCAGGGCGTGGGGCGAGACGTGGGATTAACTGCACCCACTCCCCCCATGCCTCGCGATTATTACGCCCTAAAAACATGCCGAAACCGCCGCTGGAAGGCGTGCGGGCGGCTTCGGGCCACAGAGAATCCGCGCCTGGGCTCGGGCATGGGCGTGGCGGGCCCCTGACCTGTGGCGACGTCCTGTCGCGCGCGTGGGCTGGCAGGCTTTTTAGCCAAGGGATGCCACGTGGTTCGCAGGGGCAAGTGGCCGGCCCGCGGCCCGGTGCGCGCGCTGGCAAGCTCCCGCCCTCCGACTCCAAAATTTTCCGCCGAGACGGCGCACCCAACCAAAGCCGGCTCCTAGCTGCCGGCTCGTCAAGATAGGAAGCTGTCGGAGTAAATGGCCACGGGTAGCCTAACCGACTACCCCTGGCTCTTCAAAAATTATCAGGCCATTTGATCCATCAAGCATTCAAAGGTTTGGGCCGCCTTCCCCCGGACGGCTACCCCAGAAGCCGACTCTCAGAAGGCGACCCAGCCTCAGCAACCTCCCCCAAGATAGCTACGAGATGGCCGACTCCAGGAAGCCGGCCGTAGAGAATGCCGACTCCCCAGAGCCGGCCATGAAGAGCGCCGACTCCAAGAAGCCTGCCAAGACAGCACCCACCAAAACTACGCCCACATAACGGTGACAGGACGGGGTGTGGCTACGGTGCGCCCACTACCCCCGAATCCCGAGGCAGGCGTGGCCACAGGACGCCGTACGGGTCGGCCATCTCCCGTCCGGCTCGGCCCTGTAGCCATGCTGGCCTCAACGTCATCCACGACAGACACCAGTATGGCCCACGGGCGGCGGGCCCCTTTAGCCAGAGAGAGACACGAAGGCGGCCCGGCCTCCCCTAGTCGGCCAGGGGCGTAGCCGGCCCCCAGAAGCCGGCTACCCCCCTCCCTCGAAGCATGTGCCACATTAAGGAGACAAGCCGAGGCAAGGCTACAGTGAGAGCCCTCGAGGCGGCACACTGTAGCCACGCTTACCTCGACAAAGCCCTCGTCATCAGGATCGAGGCTACAGTAGCCTGCCGCCGACAAGACCCCCAGGCAGTGGGGCCGGCCTGTCGACCAAGAGGCCGGCAGCCGGCGGGACCTACCAGTCGGCGGGCCCCAATGGCCGGCGGAGAAGCCGGTGAGCACAGACACTGACGACTGGGACCCGCGCCCAGTCGGATTACAATTGTACCCCCGGGGGTAGGCCTATATAAACCCCCCGGGGCACCCATGCAAAGGGTTGGCTTCTTAGAGTTACACACAGACCATATAGAGAGGGAAGTGAGAGCTAGCCTTGCCCTTCTTCCCCCTGGAACCCGACAGCTCAAGGAGCATTTGTAGCTACTCGTTCTGATCTAGTGATCATGCGGAGACCCCGCAGAGCAGGACTAGGGGTGTTATCTCCACGGAGAGCCCCGAACCTGGGTAAGATTCGCCGGCATGCATGTCTTCGCCTCATCCCATTTCCAGGCACCGGCGACGTCTTACTGACTCCCGCCATGATAAGCCACCCGTTGGTATATGTCGCACCTACCACCCAACACGAAGGTATGCTTACGTGTTAGCGGGATAAGGTCCACGGCCTCATGAACCGGCGCCTTCACTTTTGCATTTTCAACATCATAAACCGGATGATACTTGGAGAGATCAGTTTCCTCAGCCAGTTTGCTTGCCAAAGGATGCATCTCCCTTACTATATTGGTGAAGTCATCGGTGCTGAAGGGAGACCCATCTTCTTTTAAGCTAGGTCAACCAGTGGCTAGCTCTTCCGGGTCAAGTTCTGCTTGCCATGCCTTTGCCCGACTCTGTGCGGTAATGACACCGGCTCTAGCGGCTGATCGCTTTAATTCTTCAAACCTCTGGGGCAGCACAGACAGTTTCTCGAACACTTCTTTGATGAGGGAAGGTGGATGCTTCTTATGGGAGGCAGCAAAAATAGCCCATTGCGCACCAGTATACAACTGCTCCACAAGGGTATACATAGCTTTAAGCCTTATGCGCATGTCTTGACCCAGCTTGGAGTTTCTGGAGCCTGCATCAGCAAAAATATTGGTAAACCGGCCAATGATTGTGATACACTAATGATACAAGTGGAAGTATTATGTTACTTATCGAAGACGGTAGCTGTCATGTTATTGACTTGCTGCTTTAAGCCGGATAACTCGTCAGTCACCGGCTTAAGAGCAGCTTCAACATCTTCTGCTCTTTTTAACAGAGCTGTCTTCTCGGTCTCCCAGTCGGTTCTTTCAGTACTGAAGTCCCTTTTCAATTTTTCAATGTCTTCTAAAGCGGTCTTTAGCTCTGATTTGGCTTTGGAAGATTCAGTTTGCTGGTTTTGGATGTTCTCCCTCAGATCAGTGACTTGAGATTCCTTCATATTCAGTTCAGCCTGTCACACAAAAAGGTAGGCAGTATGACGTTATGATGATCATCTTATTTAAAGTCCCAAGCATAATACAAGTATTTTACTTGGCACTTGGGGGCTAATGCACATTGCTCTTTTTCAAGAAAAATTCTATGATGACCCGGATAAATTTCTATGATTAAAACTGGTTCATGGCGGCTACATATTTGGATTTTATTCATAATTATGGTGATAAGTCCCGGCTTAGCCATGCTGATAAAGCCGGCCCTTGGGGGCTACATGTGCGAAATTGAAGCACTACTATTTGAAATCCCGCCTTAACCTGTCAGTTTAAGCCGGCCCTTGGGAGCTACATCTGTGTCAGAGTAAATAGCCACGGGTAGCCTAACCGACTACTCCTGGCTCTTCAGAAAATTATCAGGCCATTTGGGCCTTCAAGCATTTCAAGCGTTGGGCCGCCTTCCCTGGCCGGCTACCTCTGAAGCCGACTCTCGGAAGGCGACCCAGCCTCAGCAACCTCCCCCCAGGATAACCACGGGGTGGCCGACTCCAGGAAGCCGCCATAGAGGAAGCCGACTTCCCAGAGCCGGCCACGAAGAACGCCGACTCCAAGAAGCCGGCCAAGACCGCAACCACCAAAACTACACCGACATAACGGTAACAAGACGGGGGTGTGGCCACAGTGCGGCCCACTACCCCCAAAGCTCGAGGCAGGCATGGCCACAGGATGCCGTACGGGACGGCCATCTCCCGTCCGGCTCGGCACTGTAGCCATGCTGGCCTCAACGTCACCCACGACAGACGCCAGTACGGCCCGCGGGCGGTGGGCCCCTTCAGCCAGAGAGAGGCGCGAAGGCGGCCCGGCCTCCCCTAGTCGGCCAAGGGCGTAGCCGGCACACAGAAGCCGGCAACCCCCTCCCTCGAAGCATGTGCCACATTAAGGAGACAAGACGAGGTAAGGCTACAGTGAGAGCCCTCGAGGCGGCACACTGTGGCCACGCTTACCTCGACGGAGCCCTCGTCATCAGGGGCGAGGCTACAGTAAGCAGCCGCCGACAAGACCCTAGGCGGTGGGGCCGGCCTGTCGACCAAGAGGCCGGCAGCCGGCGGGACCCACCAGTCGGCGGGCCACAACGGCCGGCGGAGAAGCCGGTGAGCGTAGACACTGACGGCTGGGACCAGCGCCCACCGGATTACAATTGTACCCCTGGGGGGTAGGCCTATATAAACCCCCCGGGACACCCATGCAAAGGGTTGGCTTCTTAGAGTTACACACATACCATAGAGAAAGGGAAGTGAGAGCTAGCCTTGCTCTTCTTCTCCCTTGATCCCAACAGCTCTAGGAGCATTTGTAGCTACTCTTTCTGATCTAGTGATCATGCGGAGACCCCGCAGAGCAGGACTAGGGGTGTTATCTCCTCGGAGAGCCCCGAACCTGGGTAAGATTCGCCGGCGTGCATGTCTTCGCCTCATCCTATTTCCAGGCACCGGTGATGCCTTACTGGCACCCACTATGATAAGCCACCCGCTGGCATATGTCGCACCTACCACCCGACATTTGGCGCCCACCGTGGGGCCAGGTGCACCGTCGTCCGGAGACCTGTTCTGGACGGGAACCCTCTTCCTCCCCCGTGAGTGCAGCCAGCCAGCTGCGCCCGATGGCGTTTGCCTCGACGCGCTGGAAGGCGTCGGCGACACCTGCGCGGCGAGCTGCCTCGCCGATCTTCTCAGCGAGACTCGCATCTTCGACGAGCCTGCGTCTGACGCAGGCACGGACTACCCCGAGAGCCGCCTCGTCAGCCTCCTCGACCAGCTTCACGTCTCCAGCGAGCCTGCTGTAGATGTGGAGTCGGTCGGCTCCACCGACTCGATGCTCGTCGACTCCGACATGGCATCGCTCGACGCCTACCCCTCCGACGTGGTGGTCTTCGATGATCCTCTCCCTCGAGCTGACAGCGGCAGCAGCCATGTCACCGAAGTGTTGGTCATTGGCCACGTCGACAACTCGGGCGAGAATGCCCACGACGCCCTGCAAGCGGCGTTGCACGACCTCTCCGTCCCCATCCTGGGCGACGCCGATGCCGAGACCCTAGAGGCACGCCGCCTCGCCCTCATCGCGGAAGGCCAGAAGATAGCCTCCATGAGACGCCTCACCGAGGCCCACCAGCGCAAAGTCGACCGCGCCGCCTTCGGTACGCCGCCGCCTAGCGGCCCGAGCCGAGCCGGCTTCGTCCAGAAGCGCGGTGCAGCTATCGCCAGCATGCTGGGGGCAGATCGCCCCATCTACGCCACCCCGCCCGAGAATCTGCGAGCCGCTCAGGCGGCCGCCGAAGAGCTAAATGGGCTGGGAGCCGACGAGCTCCCCTACATGACATGACGAATCCAGCAGCTGATCGACGCGGCTGTAGAACGGCATGAAGCCGGTGCCCGCGCTGATAGTCATCCCCCGCGCCGAGAGCACGCCGCGACGTCCCGCTCGCCGACTGCGAGCGGCGCCCGCTAGAAGAAAGACAAGGAGCCGGCGGCTAGCCGCAGCCGGACTCGTATCACCATCGAGCGCGACGCGGAAGGCCGCCCTCGAGCGATCGAGCGCCAAGGAAATCTGCCTCCTCCCCCGCCTCGAAGAGAGAGACGTCTTACCCCGCCGCCCGTCACGCACCCGACTCTTGGCGACCGACTCGGCCGCCGAGAAGGAGTCGGCGAGAACGACGCCCGCCACCAGATCGACCGCCTTGCTCGATCCTTGGCGTTAGAAGAAGAAGACGATGTCGGCCCGCCATGCTTTGGCCCCCGCATCCGCGACGAGCCTTTCCCCAAAGGGTTCTCGCTCCCCAGAGACATGCCCAAGTACAACGGCTCAGTGAAGCCGGAAGATTGGCTCATCGACTACTCCACTGCTGTCAGCATTGCCAATGGCAATCGGCGCGTAGCCGTAAAGTACGTCCCCCTCATGCTGCAAGGCACGATGCACACCTGGCTCAACAACCTCAAGCCCTACAGCATCAACAGCTGGCTGGACTTCACGGAAGTCTTTGTCCGCAACTTCACCAGCACGTACAAGTGGCCTCCCAAGCCTCGCCAGCTCTCCCTATGCGTCCAAGGACCCAATGAGTCAACCCGCGACTACCTCACGCGGTGGGCCGAGTTCCGCAACTCCTGCGAGGGGGTGCATGAGGTCCAGGCCATCGAGTACTACACCGCCGGGTGCCGAGAGGGCAACCTCCTCAAGCACCGACTTCTCTGTGACGAGCCGGCTATCCTCGACGAACTCCTGATCATCGCGGACAAGTACGCCACGGCCGACTCCTCGATGAAGACCGAGCTTTGAGTAGACGCCTTCGGGAAGGTGATTGCTCCGTCTCCCTAGACGCCGGCTGGCGACTCCAATTGGCGCCCCTACCAAAACGATCACAAGCGCAAGGCCCCCATGCCGACTTCCACCAGTCGGCAGGTGGCCACAGTTGAAGATGAGCAGCCTGAAGAGCGGCCCGCTCCCAAGAAGAAGGGTGGCAGGCCGGCTTGGCAGCCGGCTTTCTCTTACGAGCAGACTCTCGATGCCCCTGCAAGTTCCACTGCGGCGCGAAGCCGTCCAACCACACGACCCGAAAATGCCACTGGCTCACGCGAATCTCCAAGGGCGAAGGGTTGTTGCTGCCTCCGCCTCCAGCCCCCCAGCAGCCGGCGGCTCGGCCGGCAGTCAGAGCCATCCAAGACGAGTTCCCTGAAGAGCACGCCGCCTACGTCGTCTTCACCAGCCAAGCCGATGAAAAGCGTAGTCGGCGCCGTCAGCATCAAGAGGTCAACGCAGTCGCCTGTAGCGTTCCCGAGTTCATGCACTGGTCAGAGAAGCCAATCAGCTGGAGCCAGGCCGACCACCCAGAGGTGATGCCATCCCCTGGCTCCTATGCACTGGTCTTGGATGTTACCCTCGCAACGGAGAGGCGAGCTGCCCGATTCTCTCGCGTCCTGATAGATGGCGGAAGCAGTATCAATATACTGTACCGCGATACCATGGAGAAGCTGAACATCAAGGCGAAGCAGCTTATGCCAAGCCGAACCGTGTTCCATGGTATCGTCCCCGGCTTGTCTTGCTCCCCAACCGGCAAGATTAAAATGGATGTTCTCTTCGGAGATAAAGATCATTTCCGCCGAGAAGCGATCTGGTTCGAGGTAGTGGATCTGGAGAGCCCCTATCATGCTTTGCTTGGCCGACCTGCTCTGGCCAGGTTCATGGCTGTGCCCCACTACGCCTACCTAAAGATGAAGATGCCGAGCTTGAAGGGAATCATCATGGTAGCCGGCGATTACAAGAAGTCCATCGAGTGCGCCATGGCCAGCAGCCGGCTGGCCGAGTCCCTCGTGGTGGCAGAAGAGAAGAAGATGCTGGAGCGGGTTGTGGCCATGGCCGGCAAGCAGCCGGCCCTGTCCCCCAACCCCAAAGATTGTGATGCGCAGGGCTCCTTCCAGCCTGCCAAAGAGACGAAGAAGATACCTCTGGACCCGAAGAACCCGGAGAGGTTCGCTGTCATTGGGGTGAACTTGGACAGTAAATAGGAAGGCGAGCTCGTCGACTTCCTCCGTGAGAATCGAGACATTTTTGCATGGTCCCCAAAGGACATGCCGGGTGTCCCGAAGGATTTCGCCGAGCACAAATTACATGTCCGAGCCGACGCGAAGCCGGTTAAGCAACCCCTCCGCCGACTGTCAGAAGAGAAGCGAAGAATCGTTGGAGAAGAAATAGCCCGGCTCCTTGCTGCTGTCTTTATCATGGAAGTGTTTTTTCCAGAGTGGCTTGCCAACCCAGTTCTGGTACTGAAGAAGAATAACAAGTGGCGTATGTGTATAGACTACACCAGCCTGAACAAGGCCTGCCCCAAGGATCCGTTTGCTTTGACACGGATTGACCAAGTGATAGACTCCACAGCCGGATGCGAGCTGTTGAGTTTTTTGGATGCCTACTCAGGGTACCATCAGATCAAGTTGGACCCAACTGACCGCCTGAAGACTGCCTTCATCACACCATTTGGAGCTTTCTGCCACCTGACTATGACATTCGGCTTGAGGAATGCCGGTGCCACTTTTCAGCGTTGCATGCAGAAATGCCTCCTGAAACAACTCGGTAGAAATGCCCACGTCTATGTAGACGACATTGTGGTGAAGACAGAGAAGCGCGACACCCTGCTGGAAGATCTCAAAGAAACATTCGCCAACTTGCGCCGATTCCAAATCAAGCTCAACCCCGAGAAGTGCGTGTTCGGAGTACCAGCCGGCCAGCTGCTAGGCTTCCTGGTCTCTGAACGCGGCATCGAGTGCAACCCTGTGAAGATCAAGGCCATCGAGAGGATGAAGATTCCCACCAAACTACGAGATGTGCAGAAGTTCACCGGCTGCTTGGCCTCCCTGAATCGCTTTATCAGCCGACTAGGAGAGAAGGCTCTCCCCCTGTACCGACTCATGAAGAAGTCTACTGACTTCGAGTGGAATGACCAAGCCGACCAAGCCTTCCATGAGTTGAAGAAGATGTTGACCACTCCGCCTGTCTTGGCAGCGCCGACTGAGAAGGAGCCCATGCTCCTCTACATTGCCGCGACCAGCCGAGTAGTCAGTACTGTTGTTGTGGTCCAGCGCCCGGAAGAAGGCCGAGCCCAGCTAGTCCAGAGGCCGGTGTACTATCTAAGCGAAGTGCTATCCAGCTCAAAGCAGAACTACCCGCACTACCAGAAGATGTGCTATGGGGTATACTTTGCCACCAAGAAACTAAAGCCCTACTTCCAAGAGCATCCCATCACGGCCGTATGCACCGCCCCGTTCGCCGAGATCATAGGCAGCCGGGATGCATCCAGCCGGGTGGCTAAATGGGCCATTGCACTGGCGCCCTACACGATCTTCTACCAACCCCGCACCGCCATCAAGTCCCAAGCATTGGCTGACTTCCTCGTCGACTGGGCCGAGACCCAGTACCTACCGCCGGCTCCCGATTCTACCCATTGGCGGATGCACTTTGACGGGTCCAAGATGCGCACCGGCTTGGGAGCCGGCATCGTCCTCACCTCTCCCAAAGGCGACAAGCTCAAATACACGCTTCAGATCCACTTCGCCGCCTCCAACAACGTGGCCGAGTACGAGGCGCTCGTACACGGGCTCCGGCTAGCCAGAGAGCTCGGCATACGCCGGATCCTGTGTTACGGCGACTCAGACTTGGTGGTCCAGCAGTCGTCTAGCGACTGGGACGCCAAGGACGCGAACATGGCGAGCTATCGATTCCTCGTCCAGCAGATCAGCGGGTACTTCGAAGGGTGCGAGTTCCTTCACGTGCCAAGGGCCGACAACGACCAAGCAGATGCCCTAGCACGGATCGGCTCCACTCGACAAGCCATACCGACTGGCGTCTCCCTCCAGCGCCTCCTCAAGCCGTCCATCAAGCCGTCTGTCGGGACCCCGATTCTAAGTCACACCGATCTAGCATGTAACACCTCATATCACTTTGCAGCCTCACGCACGGTACTCCCACGGGTGTCGCCTTACCATGGCCCGGGACCGTTTGCGCCTTTTGGCCCACGTATATGACAATGTCGCTAGCATCCATATGACAGATAACCCGGGCCGACATGGCTAGTCGTGAACCCAAAGCGGCACTAACGTATGGGGACAGGCATACATGAATCAACATTGAACGTGTCGGTCAGCAGCGTGTGAATCCGGGCTGTAGCACTGGGCTAACAGGACTCCGGGAACCCGGGCTGTAGCAGGCTAGGCAGGACTCCGGATGTCACCGCGTGACATTTCCCCGAAGGGACAGACACAGGAACGATGTGAAACACATGCCGGCCAGTCAAGTGTCCAGAGCAGTAGTGCTGGGCTAGCAGGACTCCGGTGAACCGGGCTGTAGCGGACTACTATGGCTCAAGGAGGCACTAGACTACATTTCCCCATAAGAGAGGCTGCCAAGGATAAACCACTAGATTGTCGGATCCCACACATAGCAATACACGTTACACATACGCATAACATGCAAGTATGTGCTGTACAACATGGCATCACAACATAACGCGAACTCATATAGATAAAAGGCCCAGAAGAGCCACATAGCATTAAGTACAAACAGGGGTCTCATGACCCATCATTCAGAGCATACAAGCAACGGAAGCATTACATGTCTGGGTACAGACAACTATAAAAGAAAAAGGCTGAGAAGCCTGACTATCTACAAGACCCTCCCAAGGGTTCAAGATCGTAGCTGAGGTACAAGCTACTCGTCGAAGTCCAAGCGGAACTACTAGTAAGACTGAAGTCTCCGCTGCAAAACATAATTAAAGCAACATGAGTACAAAGGTACTCAGCAAGACTTACATCAGATCCTATCATACATGCATTTGTATCAAGAAGGTAGTGTGGGGTTTAGTTGCAGCAAGCCAGCTTTGACTCAGTGGCTATCCTGTTCTACGACTACGAGAAACTTCTTTGAGGTAAGAAGGCGCACACGAGTCCACTAATCACCACCTCAATACACCACTATGGATTCATTCCCGTCTCACTACGAGAAGCCATCCATAGCACTCACACTTATCTTGAGCATTTTAAAGTATCCACTTCAAGTTGTCTATGTACCACGTAAGCATCCAAGAAGTCCATAACCGAGGACACGGCTATTCGAATAGATCATGATAACCCTGCAGGGGTGTACTGCGTCACACACGCTCTCGCCACTTACCGCCATGTACACGTCATGTACCTCGGCAACCTTCAAGCGGAAGCCTGGCGAGGGTGTCGGCCACGACCTGACTAACCACGCAAGACTCTAGTCCAGGTTTATCGCCTATTCGGGTTCCATCCGCAAGGAGATCCGGCCGGGGTGTCGCTCACGGCCCCAAACGATGTGTGCAGGGTTCCCGAGCCCACCATCCGGGTGCCACTCGGTACACCGGGCCACGTGTGCCTAGTCTGTCCCAAGCCCACCCTGCCGGGTGCCACTCGGTAGAAAAATAGCACTACCTACAAACACCAGAAACTGGTTGCAACTCCTGGACAGAGGTCAAGGCGGTTAATAAGTCGAGAGAGCTTGGAGCGCCCGGAGCCCAATGTGTGGTAGTAGCTAGTCATTGGACAACTTACACAGAACTCGGTTCTTAAGGACGGTCCCAATGAGACAACCCACCATGTACTCCTACATGGCCTCTCACCGCTACCTTTACCAAATCGTGTTCACACGCTTAACTCTCGGCACCAGAACATATCGTAACACTCCAATTCATTCCCAATGAACCAGACCTGACACAACTCTAAGCAATAGCAGGCAAGGCATGGTAGGAACACAACATGGCTCAATCAACTCCTACACATGCTAGTGGGTTTCAACTATTTACTGTGGCAATGACAGGTCATGCAGAGGAATGGGTTCAACTACCGCAGCATAAAGTAGCAGTTGAATCGTTGTTGTCCTAATGCGGTAAAAGAGAGCAGGAGCGAGAGAGTAGGTTTGTATCGGAATGAACAAAGGGGGTTTGCTTGCCTGGTAGATCAACAGGGTGGCACTGCTCCTCAGACAGGTACTCTGGAACACTCTCCGGAGCAGGACCTATCGAGAAGGAACGGTGTCGACAGTCAAAACACAATCATATGCAACAATATGATGCATGAATATGGCATGAATATGTGATGTATTTTGAGCCAATGCATTTAGCATTCAATTTGGAAGAGATCCATTTGAACCAAAGGTTCAAATGCAACTCTAATTTAAGTCCTTATATATGCCATTTATATGTTTTCACTTATACAGTAGGTATAAGTTGGTTTGTCATGCATGAAACTAGTACAGATGGATAGATTGCATTTTTCTGATAATTTTTCATATATAAATTATTTAAATCTGAGCTACGGTTGAATTTCTATGAATTTTAGAAGTTTTACTAATTTTCTGGAATTTCCTGATTTATTTTAAATCCAGGAAAAGGGTTTATTGCGTCAGCACTGCGTCATCATGACGTCAGCGGGTCAACGGTGCTGACCTGGTCAACCTGACGTGTGGGGTCCACACGTCGGTGACACACGTTTTAAACAGAGGGTTTAATTTGTTCTAATTATAGGATTAGGCGCAGGGGCCCACTGTCAGTGTCACAGGGGGGGGGTAATTAGTGCGGTTTGACCCGGGTTGGCCGGCGGTTAGTCGCCGGCGAGGCCGAGCGCGGCGGAGCTCGTCGGGTTCGTCGCTCCGGCGACCATTTGGGCCGCGGAGGCCACCTACGCGAAGCCCAGGCTCGCGCGCATCCAGTGGGACACGCGGAAGACCGTGGGGTGGTCGGAGCTCGCCGGAGCGAGGCTCGCGGCGGTGGCCGGAGTTCGGCCAAGGGCGGGCGCAGTGCTGCGGTGCACAGGGGCGGCGGCTGAGAGCACCGGGGCATAGCCCGGGCTCGTCTGCATCCAGCGGAGGCGACGGGAGGACGCAGGGTGGCCGGAGCTCGCCGGAGCAAAGCTCGCGGCGGCGGCCGGAGCTCGGGCTCGAGCGGTTGCGGCTACAAAGCACGGGGAGGCAGGAGAGGAGGGGGGGGGAACCGACGCGGGGGCTCACAGCGGATCGGCGGGCGTCGTTGGAGAGCTCGGGGAAGGTCTGGAGTCGGCGGGGCGGCGATGGGGATCCACGGCGGCCGGAGGCGAAGATGGCGACGGCGACGGCTCCACGGGGCGCCCCGGCTTGCGTGGCTCAGCGGAGAGCTTCGGAGCGAGGAGGCGGAGCTCCTGCGCGTGTCGGAGAGACGAGGGGGAGACGGTGCCTACGGCAACGGTGGCCGGTGGCGACGGCAGCGCTCGGTCGTGAGAGAGAGAGCGAGGGGAAGAGAGAATGGGCACGGGAGAGAGCGAGAGAGGTGCGGGGCGGCGCGTGGCGTCGTTCGGGCGATCCAGGCGACGAGGGGAGAAGCAGGAGGTGGCGCGCATGCGCGCGGGCGGCGAGCGCGTGCCCCTGTCCTCCTGGCAGGAGGGAGGGGATGACTGGCACTGGCCAGTCAGCTGGGCCGGCCTACTGGGCTGCTGGGCCGCACAGTGCCAGGCCGCAGGTAAGCTCCCTTTTTCCTATTTCTTTTTCTTTTCTAATTTTCTGACATTTGTTTGGTTTAGTAAAAATACTAAACCATTTTATTTACTTATGCCAATTTTTTATAGGGGCTAGTGGTATTATTCCAGAACTCCTCAACAAATGGCATAATTTTTGGACAATATTTTATATATATAAAAATATATATCCAAAGCAAATAATTACTGCATTAATTCCAAATGCCCAACATAAATATTTATGATCTCCTAAAAATATTGGTTTGGTTTTTATCTCTGTCCAATATTTTCAGAGAGCAACATGAACATTTTCTTGGACCCTTTTGGAGCAATTTTTATCTGGGACATTTCCAGAAATGATTCTGAGGGTTTCACAGATCCCCATTTCAAATTTAAATGAAATTTAGACATGATGCACACATGACTAGCTAGTCTAGGTCATACCAGAACTAGGGACGTGACAACTCGCCCCCACTTGCAAGAATCTCGTCCCGAGATTCAGGGGTCGATGGAAAGAAGGTGGGGTACTCCAGTCGAAGACGATCTTCTCGCTCCCAAGTAGCTTCTCTCTCAGAATGATGAGACCACTGAACCTTGAGAAACTTGATGTTCTGACGTCGGGTGACACGCTCTGCTTGATCAAGAATGCGAATAGGGTACTCTCGGTATGTGAGGTTATCTTGGAGATCAAGCGTTTCATGGTCCACTCCGCGGATGGGATCCGAGAAGCAACGCCTGAGTTGAGAGACGTGGAAGACATCATGGACTCGATATAGATGTGGGGGTAGTTCTAACTGATAGGCAACCTCTCCTCGTTTAGCGAGAATGCGAAAAGGACCAATGTAACGAGGAGCCAACTTGCCCTTGATACCGAAACGATGGGTACCCTTTAGGGGAGTAACCCGAAGGTAAGCCTTGTCGCCAACTTCATAAGCCACTTCCTTATGACGACGGTCATACTGGCTCTTTTGGCGAGATTGGGCTGTTTTCAAATTCTCACGAATGATGCGAACTTGCTCTTCTGCTTCCTGGATCATGTCCGGTCCAAAGAATTGTCTTTCACCGGTTTCTGACCAGTTCAAAGGTGTTCGACATCTTCGTCCATACAGAATCTCGAAAGGAGCTTTCTTAAGACTGGATTGATAGCTATTGTTATAAGCAAACTCGGCGAAAGGTAGGCATTTCTCCCAATCCATACCGAATGAGATAACGCAAGCTCTAAGCATGTCTTCGAGAATTTGGTTGACCCTTTCCACCTGACCACTTGATTGAGGGTGGAAAGCGGTACTGAAGGAAAGATGGGTGCCCATGGCAGTTTGGAAACTCTCCCAGAAATGAGAAGTGAAGAGACTACCACGGTCTGAATTGATCTCTAGTGGAACACCATGAAGTGACACTATTCGAGAAATATATAAGTCAGCGAGCTGACTAGCTGTGATACTCTCTCGAACAGGTAGGAAGTGAGCCACTTTGGAAAGACGATCAATGACTACGAAAATAGCGTTATTCCCTTTCTTGGTCCTGGGAAAACCGGTGATGAAGTCCATACCAACTTTATCCCATTTCCACTCAGGAATGGCTAAAGGCTGAAGGGTGCCAGCAGGTCTTTGATGTTCTGCCTTAACACGACGACAAACGTCACAATTAGCTATGAACTCAGCAATTTCTCTCTTCATCCTAGTCCACCAGAACCTCTGGCGTAGGTCCTGATACATCTTAGTACTACCGGGATGAATCGTGAGAGGGGATTCATGTGCCTCCTTAAGGATCAATTGTCGCAGATGTTGATTCTTGGGAACCACCAAGCGATTCTCAAAGAAAACAGCACCTCGATCATCCATAGAGAAACATCCACCAACTCCCTTATTAATGTTTCTCTTGATCCGGGAAATTCCCGTATCCTGCTTCTGAGCAGAGATGATCTGATCCACAACAGTAGGTTTCGCCACCAAGGTAGAAAGGAATCCTTGAGGAGCAATGTGAAGATTAAGCTTACTGAATTCCTCATGGAGAAGTGGTTGGCCCTGCTGCAACATAAGATTGTTGCAATAGGACTTACGACTTAGTGCATCAGCCATGACATTGCCCTTGCCTGGGGTGTAGGTAATCCCTAAGTCGTAATCTGAGATCAACTCCAACCAACGTCTTTGTCTAAGGTTCAAATCTGGTTGGGTGAAAATATACTTGAGACTCTGGTGATCGGTGTAAATCTCGCAACGGTTACCGAGAAGGTAATGTCGCCATGTCTTAAGAGCATAGACTACGGCTGCAAGCTCTAGATCATGTGTAGGATAGTTCTCCTCATGTGGATGCAACTGTCGAGATGCATAGGCAATCACATGATGATCCTGCATAAGAATGCAGCCTAGTCCCTGTCGTGAGGCGTCGCAGTAGATAACAAAGTCTTTAGTGAAATCCGGTGGCACAAGTATGGGAGCAGAAGTCAGGCGTCTTTTCAGTTCCTGAAAACTATATTCACACTGTGGGGACCACTCAAACTTTTTATCTTTCTTGAGAAGTTCCGTGAGGGGTTTGGCTACTTTGGAGAAGTTTTCAACGAAGCGACGACAATAACTGGCTAGACCAAGGAAACTCCTAACTTGTTTAACTGTTTCAGGTGGAGTCCAATCAAGAACGGCCTGAACTCTCTCAGGATTGACAGCAATGCCCTTAGCAGAGATCACGTGGCCTAGGTAGGTCACTTCTGGCAACCAAAATTCGCACTTGGAGAACTTGGCATAAAGGCGGTGCTCTCTGAGTTTTTCTAACACAAGTCTAAGATGTTCGGCATGCTCTTCCTCGTTCTTCGAGTAGATAAGGATATCATCGAGGTAAACCACGACGAACTTATCTAAGTACTCCATGAAGATCGAGTTCATCAAGCGGGAGAAGGTAGCTGGAGCATTGGTTAGACCAAAGGACATGACGGTGTACTCGTACTGGCCATAACGAGTGACAAAAGCCGTCTTAGGAATGTCCCCGTTTCTAATCTTGATTTGATGGTAGCCTAACCTCAAATCCATCTTGGAAAAGACCGAGGATCCAGCGAGTTGATCATACAGGTCGTTGATCCTGGGGAGCGGATACTTGTTCTTTATCGTGACCAAATTAACGGGACGATAGTCTACAACCATCCGGTCCGTACCATCCTTCTTCTTGACGAAGAGGACGGGGCAAGCCCAAGGAGAAGAACTAGGTCGCATGAAACCCTTTTGCAAGGACTCATCAAGTTGTTTCTTAAGCTCAGCTAGTTCTAAAGGTGCCATCTTGTAAGGTCTCCTAGAAATTGGGGCGGTTCCTGGGATAAGATCTATGACAAACTCTACATCCCTGTCAGGTGGAATACCTGGCAGTTCTTCTGGAAAGACATCCGGAAAGTCACGGACTACCGGGATATCTTCAAGGTCTGGAAGAGGACTGGCATTAAGAGAATAGAGTTGACGCTTTGCAACTCTGGTGGAGACAGTGACTAACTTACCAGATGGGTGTGTGAGCTGAACAGACCTGGTGTAACAATCAATCTTGGCATGATGAGCTGTCATCCAGTCCATACCCAAGATGATGTTAATATCTGTGGACTTGAGGGCTATAAGTGAGGCAAGGAATACAAGTCTGTCAACAAGGATTTCGTTACCATGGCTTATTCTGGTAGTTTGCCATCTAGACCCTGGAGTTTGGATTTCAAGTGGAGTTGGCATATCACAAAATGACATGTCGTGCAAACGAGCATAGCCTTCAGAGATGAAGGAGTGAGATGCTCCAGTATCGAATAGAACCGAAGCTGGATGGCAATTGACAAGGAGTGTACCAAGAACGACATCCGGATCATCATGAGCGTCTTTAGCTGAGGCGTGATGCACACGTCCACGCTCAGTGGGAGCTGACTTGACACTGATCATCTTGCGTGATGGCTTACCACTGCCAACAGACTTCTCAGGCAGGGGTGGGGCATAGTTAGTTTGAGAGCAGTCACGTGCATAGTGTCCTGGCTTCCCGCATGTGAAGCAAGTCCCTGAAGTTGGATGTGGACCTGCATTGACAAGCGGTCTACCAGTAGGCCTGGGTGGAGCATACTGCTGAACTGGGTGAGGCGGCACATAAGATGGCCTCGGTGCATATCCAGGTGGAAGAGCGGAGTTCGGAACCCAAATCCGGCGCTTATGAGAACTAGAGCCAGAGGAAGAAACCAAATCACGGGTGTGCTTACGAGACTCCTCGTATGTGAGCTGAGCTGTCTCCGCATTAATGGCCTTGTTCACAAGAGCCTGGAAAGTATTGCAATGGTGCAAGTGGAGATCACGACGCAACTTGGGGTTGAGACCCTTCCGGAACCTAGCCTGCTTCTTAGCGTCCGTGCACACTTCTTCTGTAGCATAGCGGGCGAGGTTCTCAAACTCTCTATTGTAAGCATCAACAGCCATCTTACCCTGGGTGAAACTACAGAACTCTTCTCTCTTGCGGTCAATGAGAGCCTGAGGAATGTGATGCTCGCGAAAAGCCTCAGTGAAATCTCTCCAGGTCGGTATCTGGCCAGCTGGAAGCATAGCCTCATAGTTCTGCCACCAAAGACTAGCAGGACCTTCCAGGTGATATGCAGCATAAGTGACCTTGTCACCTTCAGCTACGTTCGCAGAACGCAACTTGTGTGTGATACTACGGAGCCAGTCATCTGCATCGAGTGGTTCAATGGAATGATGGAAGGTAGGTGGTTTCAAACCAATGAAATCATAGATGGTCGCTGACTCTTTGCACTGAGGTGCGGTGTTCTCCTCGATACGTGCTAACAAGCGGTTAGACTCGTGCTTGTTCCTCTCCATCTCTAACATAAACTCCGCCAACGAAGGCTGGTCGGGAGAATCCTCCTCATCCCTACCACCTCCGTGGTTCAGGCAACGAGCAACAGAACTTCGGTTAACTGACGACATCCTGAGAAGCGGAACCAAGGACGAGGTCAACAACAACTATAGAATGCAACATGTAGCATAAGGAAATTTAGTATCTCTCAAACCCCTAGGACAAATCTGGCAGCATAACGGCAGTAAAATGCTCAAAATGAGACATTCTGCAAAGGACGGGGTAGCACCAAACTCAACATCATCACTCAAGGTTCTGAGATATTACTAAACAGGCTACACTGGGGGTACTCAAGCTGGGATATGACTCTGATCAACCAATCCTAAGAGACTACAGTGTAGTAACACGTGATCCTGATAGACAGAAGAGGAAGCCTAGTTCCTTAACCCCGTAGGAAAGATAGGATGACTTAGATCAGAAGGCATGAGGTAAAAGGAGTAAGAGAGCCTTACGTTCCCTTCCACAATCAATTCCCTTACATAACTAAAGAATTTCTAGACTCAACTTCGACCAGGTTGGCTTGGAAATCCTACAGGCAGTCAGGCTCTGATACCAAAGCTGTCGGGACCTCGATTCTAAGTCACACCGATCTAGCATGTAACACCTCATATCACTTTGCAGCCTCACGCACGGTACTCCCACGGGTGTCGCCTTACCATGGCCCGGGACCGTTTGCGCCTTTTGGCCCACGTATATGACAATGTCGCTAGCATCCATATGACAGATAACCCGGGCCGACATGGCTAGTCGTGAACCCAAAGCGGCACTAACGTATGGGGACAGGCATACATGAATCAACATTGAACGTGTCGGTCAGCAGCGTGTGAATCCGGGCTGTAGCACTGGGCTAACAGGACTCCGGGAACCCGGGCTGTAGCAGGCTAGGCAGGACTCCGGATGTCACCGCGTGACATTTCCCCGAAGGGACAGACACAGGAACGATGTGAAACACATGCCGGCCAGTCAAGTGTCCAGAGCAGTAGTGCTGGGCTAGCAGGACTCCGGTGAACCGGGCTGTAGCGGACTACTATGGCTCAAGGAGGCACTAGACTACATTTCCCCATAAGAGAGGCTGCCAAGGATAAACCACTAGATTGTCGGATCCCACACATAGCAATACACGTTACACGTACGCATAACATGCAAGTATGTGCTGTACAACATGGCATCACAACATAACGCGAACTCATATAGATAAAAGGCCCAGAAGAGCCACATAGCATTAAGTACAAACAGGGGTCTCATGACCCATCATTCAGAGCATACAAGCAACGGAAGCATTACATGTCTGAGTACAGACAACTATAAAAGAAAAAGGCTGAGAAGCCTGACTATCTACAAGACCCTCCCAAGGGTTCAAGATCGTAGCTGAGGTACAAGCTACTCGTCGAAGTCCAAGCGGAACTACTAGTAAGACTGAAGTCTCCGCTGCAAAACATAATTAAAGCAACATGAGTACAAAGGTACTCAGCAAGACTTACATCAGATCCTATCATACATGCATTTGTATCAAGAAGGTAGTGTGGGGTTTAGTTGCAGCAAGCCAGCTTTGACTCAGTGGCTATCCTGTTCTACGACTACGAGAAACTTCTTTGAGGTAAGAAGGCGCACACGAGTCCACTAATCACCACCTCAATACACCACTATGGATTCATTCCCGTCTCACTACGAGAAGCCATCCATAGCACTCACACTTATCTTGAGCATTTTAAAGTATCCACTTCAAGTTGTCTATGTACCACGTAAGCATCCAAGAAGTCCATAACCGAGGACACGGCTATTCGAATAGATCATGATAACCCTGCAGGGGTGTACTGCGTCACACACGCTCTCGCCACTTACCGCCATGTACACGTCATGTACCTCGGCAACCTTCAAGCGGAAGCCTGGCGAGGGTGTCGGCCACGACCTGACTAACCACGCAAGACTCTAGTCCAGGTTTATCGCCTATTCGGGTTCCATCCGCAAGGAGATCCGGCCGGGGTGTCGCTCACGGCCCCAAACGATGTGTGCAGGGTTCCCGAGCCCACCATCCGGGTGCCACTCGGTACACCGGGCCACGTGTGCCTAGTCTGTCCCAAGCCCACCCTGTCGGGTGCCACTCGGTAGAAAAATAGCACTACTTACAAACACCAGAAACTGGTTGCAACTCCTGGACAGAGGTCAAGGCGGTTAATAAGTCGAGAGAGCTTGGAGCGCCCGGAGCCCAATGTGTGGTAGTAGCTAGTCATTGGACAACTTACACAGAACTCGGTTCTTAAGGACGGTCCCAATGAGACAACCCACCATGTACTCCTACATGGCCTCTCACCGCTACCTTTACCAAATCGTGTTCACACGCTTAACTCTCGGCACCAGAACATATCGTAACACTCCAATTCATTCCCAATGAACCAGACCTGACACAAATCTAAGCAATAGCAGGCGAGGCATGGTAGGAACACAACATGGCTCAATCAACTCCTACACATGCTAGTGGGTTTCAACTATTTACTGTGGCAATGACAGGTCATGCAGAGGAATGGGTTCAACTACCGCAGCATAAAGTAGCAGTTGAATCGTTGTTGTCCTAATGCGGTAAAAGAGAGCAGGAGCGAGAGAGTAGGTTTGTATCGGAATGAACAAAGGGGGTTTGCTTGCCTGGTAGATCAACAGGGTGGCACTGCTCCTCAGACAGGTACTCTGGAACACTCTCCGGAGCAGGACCTATCGAGAAGGAACGGTGTCGACAGTCAAAACACAATCATATGCAACAATATGATGCATGAATATGGCATGAATATGTGATGTATTTTGAGCCAATGCATTTAGCATTCAATTTGGAAGAGATCCATTTGAACCAAAGGTTCAAATGCAACTCTAATTTAAGTCCTTATATATGCCATTTATATGTTTTCACTTATACAGTAGGTATAAGTTGGTTTGTCATGCATGAAACTAGTACAGATGGATAGATTGCATTTTTTTGATAATTTTCCATATATAAATTATTTAAATCTGAGCTACGGTTGAATTTCTATGAATTTTAGAAGTTTTACTAATTTTCTGGAATTTCCTGATTTATTTTAAATCCAGGAAAAGGGTTTATTGCGTCAGCACTGCGTCATCATGACGTCAGCGGGTCAACGGTGCTGACCTGGTCAACCTGACGTGTGGGGTCCACACGTCGGTGACACACGTTTTAAACAGAGGGTTTAATTTGTTCTAATTATAGGATTAGGCGCAGGGGCCCACTGTCAGTGTCACAGGGGGAGGTAATTAGTGCGGTTTGACCCGGGTTGACCGGCGGTTAGTCGCCGGCGAGGCCGAGCGCGGCGGAGCTCGTCGGGTTCGTCGCTCCGGCGACCATTTGGGCCGCGGAGGCCACCTACGCGAAGCCCAGGCTCGCGCGCATCCAGTGGGACACGCGGAAGACCGTGGGGTGGTCGGAGCTCGCCGGAGCGCGGCTCGCGGCGGTGGCCGGAGTTCGGCCAAGGGCGGGCGCAGTGCTGCGGTGCACGGGGGCGGCGGCTGAGAGCACCGGGGCATAGCCCGGGCTCGTCTGCATCCAGCGGAGGCGACGGGAGGACGCAGGGTGGCCGGAGCTCGCCGGAGCAAAGCTCGCGGCGGCGGCCGGAGCTCGGGCTCGAGCGGTTGCGGCTACAAAGCACGGGGAGGCAGGAGAGGAGGGGGGGAACCGACGCGGGGGCTCACAGCGGATCGGCGGGCGTCGTTGGAGAGCTCGGGGAAGGTCTGGAGTCGGCGGGGCGGCGATGGGGATCCACGGCGGCCGGAGGCGAAGATGGCGACGGCGACGGCTCCACGGGGCGCCCCGGCTTGCGTGGCTCAGCGGAGAGCTTCGGAGCGAGGAGGCGGAGCTCCTGCGCGTGTCGGAGAGACGAGGGGGAGACGGTGGCTACGGCAACGGTGGCCGGTGGCGACGGCAGCGCTCGGTCGTGAGAGAGAGAGCGAGGGGAAGAGAGAATGGGCACGGGAGAGAGCGAGAGAGGTGCGGGGCGGCGCGTGGCGTCGTTCGGGCGATCCAGGCGACGAGGGGAGAAGCAGGAGGTGGCGCGCATGCGCGCGGGCGGCGAGCGCGTGCCCCTGTCCTCCTGGCGCGAGGGAGGGGACGACTGGCACTGGCCAGTCAGCTGGGCCGGCCTGCTGGGCTGCTGGGCCGCACAGTGCCAGGCCGCAGGTAAGCTCCCTTTTTCCTATTTCTTTTTCTTTTCTAATTTTCTGACATTTGTTTGGTTTAGTAAAAATACTAAACCATTTTATTTACTTATGCCAATTTTTTATAGGGGCTAGTGGTATTATTCCAGAACTCCTCAACAAATGGCATAATTTTTGGACAATATTTTATATATATAAAAATATATATCCAAAGCAAATAATTACTGCATTAATTCCAAATGCCCAACATAAATATTTATGATCTCCTAAAAATATTGGTTTGGTTTTTATCTCTGTCCAATATTTTCAGAGAGCAACATGAACATTTTCTTGGACCCTTTTGGAGCAATTTTTATCTGGGACATTTCCAGAAATGATTCTGAGGGTTTCACAGATCCCCATTTCAAATTTAAATGAAATTTAGACATGATGCACACATGACTAGCTAGTCTAGGTCATACCAGAACTAGGGACGTGACACCGTCTCCAGAGTCGGACTCTATCTTCGTGCTGCCTGTGCCAGATGCAGCCGGATCCGACTGGAGGAACCCCGCAGGCGGCACGGGGACTTCGGCAACTAGCTCGGGGACTGCCGTAGTCGCACCCGGCTCCGGGACTTCAGAACCCGGCCCGGGGACTGTAGCAGTCGGCCCGGGGGACTGCAACGACACAAGAAGCGGTGGCCGACTCCGAGTCCACGCCACCCAACCCACCCACCCGAGTCATGGTGGCTACGCTAATAGAAGAAGAAGTCACAGCTCCATCATGGGCCCAGCCCATCCTCAAGTTCCTGGTCAGCAGAGAACTGCCGGCTGATGAGATCTCAGCAAGACTAGTGCAACGACGAGCCGGAGCATATGCAACAATCAACAGAGAGATTGTGAAGCGCAGCGTCACTGGAGTCTTCCAGCGTTGTGTCGAGCTAGAAAAAGGAGTGGAATCCTCAAGGATATCCACCAAGGCGAATGCGGCCACCACGCAGCCTCAAGATCACTTCTGGCCAAGGCTTTCCACCATGGTTTCTTTTGGCCGACTGCCTTGGAAGATGCCAAAGAGATAGTCAAGAGCTGCAGAGGATGCCAAGTTTTCAGTTCCAAGCAACACCTGCCGGCTTCTGCACTCAAGACCATTCCCCTTACCTGGCCCTTTGCCGTCTGGGGACTGGACATGGTGGGCCCTTTCAAGACAGCCCGCGGCGGCTTGACACATCTACTTGTCGCCGTGGACAAGTTCACCAAGTGGATCGAAGCGAAGCCGATCAAGAAGCTGAACGGGCCGACTACCGTAACATTCATCACCGACATCACTACTCGGTACGGCGTGCCGCACAGCATCATCACCGACAACGGCACGAACTTTGCCAAAGGAGCACTGGCACGTTTCTACGCGACGCAGGGCATCCGACTGGACTTAGCGTCCGTTGCCCACCCGCAGTCAAACGGCCAGGTCGAGCGAGCAAATGGACTCATCCTCTTCGTCATCAAGCCTCGACTGGTTGTACCACTGGAGCGATCGACCGGCTGCTGGCTCGATGAGCTGCCGGCTGTCCTCTGGGGTCTGCGCACTACCCCCACCAAGTCGGCTTCACTCCATTCTTCCTTGTATATGGTGCCGAGGCTGTCATCCCAACCGACATCGAGTTCGACTCGCCTCAGGTCACCATGTACACGGAGGCGGAGGCCAAGGAAGCAAGAGAAGACAGCGTCGACCTACTAGAAGAAGGCCGGCTGTTAGCACTCAGCCGGTCCGCCATCTACCAGCAAGGGCTGCGCCGCTACCACAACCGCAAGGTCAAGCCAAGATCCTTCCAAGAGGGCGACCTTGTGCTCCGGCTGATCCAGCGAACAGCCGGCCAGCACAAGCTCTCGGCCCCTTGGGAAGGCCCCTTCGTCATCAGCAAGGCACTAGGCAACGACTCCTACTACTTGATCGACGCGCAAAAACCAAGAGCACGCAAGAGAGATGACTCCGGCAAGGAGTCGGAGCGACCATGGAACGCGAACCTCCTGAGAAGATTTTACAGTTGAAAGCAGTATGTATCATGCTACCCTTTTGTATTAAAGTACGAACCAACCGGCCCCCCGAACAGTACTCGGGGACTGCCTTTATTTATCTATGAATGACGAGTGTCATATCCATGAATGTATCTGGATCGAGCACAGTAGAGGTTGACTTTTTCCGAGCCCCCCAAAAATTACCAAGTCATTTGATTTTGATGATATGTACCCATGTTCATCATTGCATAACTCTCTGCATATAGCTCCGTTTCGCGCATGTAATATGTCAATTTGTTTGTCTCGTGATGCTGTACATTATTTTCAATTCCACCATGTTCATTAGAGGCCATCTTGATGCCCAAATCTCTGTTGCAAGAGTGCTAGTTGCTGTTATCTTCTGGTTCTTAGCAGAACTTGGAGATTTGTCATTTTTGTATCATTTAATCTGTGTATATTATGGGCATGAGCTCTACATGTATTTTGTTGTATGCCATGCCATCTGTCCAGTGGTGTATGCCATGTATTTTGGTAATCTCTGTGGTGACTAGCACAAGCATGCAAACTTGGCTCCGTAATGTTTCTGATTTCAGGGACTTGGTGATTTCTCTGTCCTTGTCTGCTATTATTTTGTTGCCATGTAAACTTGATGCTACAGAGAGATCCATGCATATTTTGGTGATGTTCAGTAAGGATGTTTTGTAGATATTGTTGTAATTGATCCATTCCTGCCCTTGTTTGCAATTATGGAGTGCCACAGCATGACTCAATCTTGCTCTACTTTTGCTATGAAATATTTCTGGCAGATTCTTAACATGATATGCAATTTTGCCAAGCTTGTTGTAGTTGTTCCATACATGCTATGCTTTTGTTCTTGCCATGGATAGCTTCATAAACATGCCATCTTGCTGTAGGTATGCTTGTTTTTTCATGCATTGCTTTGTGCTGAGAGCATCAAGCTCACCAACATGCCTTCATATTATTATTTCTGCCATGCTCTGTTTTCTGCTAAGTCTGAAACCTGATAACGGAACTTGCTATGTTTACATGCTTCCCATCATATCTTCTGGTCCTTTTTGGCCTATAGTCAGTAAGGGACTTTTGTCATATGCATTTAGTAGAACCCTGCCATGCCTTGTCTTGCTATGTTAAGTTCCTGTAGCATGTTTATTTCATGCTCTGAACATTGCTACCTGATGCCGTTTCAGTCATGTCCAGTAATTTCACAGTCTGTGAACCTGTTATCTTTTGCACTTTTGCGATGCTTTTTTGAGCGTGTTATGTTGTGATCTAGCCGTAGCTCAGTGTTCATCTTTTGTCAAGCATGTCCTGTAGATTACTGTCATATGCTTTGTTGCTATGTTGGAGTGCTGTAGCATTGTTGCTTGTTGCATTTTAAGTGCTATCGTGCTGTTAATCGCAGATTCGTGTCATTCTTGTTGTGCTTGCCATTTGCAAACCGTACATCCGTTTCCGGTGATCTTTATATCGATTTCGACCGAAATCATATCATCTTTCCAGTGGCATGCTTGGTTTGCCAAGTTACTGCCATGTTCATCATTTTCCTTCCGGAGCACGCATATGCATCGCATATCATATCTCGCATATCATACATGTTTTGCATCAAGTTGCTTGTGCATTTCTCGTGATTGATTGTGGTTCCGTTTGTTTATGTTCTTGTCTTGGGTAGAGCCGGGAGACGAGTTCGTGAACGAGGATCCTGTTGAGTACGCTTACGAGGATCAAGCTTTCGACAACTCTGAGAACCTTGCAGGCAAGATGACCACCCCTCGAAATCACTTCTATTTTTGCTTTGCTAGTTGTTCGCTCTATTGCCATGCTGCGCTACCTATCACTTGCTATAGCATGCCTCCCATTTGCCATGTCAGCCTCTAACCATCCTTTCCTAGCAAACCGTTGTTTGGCCAAGTTACCGCTTTTGCTCAGCCCTTCTTATAGCGTTGCTAGTTGCAGGTGAAGTTGAAGTTTGTTCCATGTCGGAACATGGATATGTTGGGATATCACAATATCTCTTATTTAATTAATGCATCTACATATTTGGTAAAGGGTGGAAGGCTCGGCCTTATGCCTGGTGTTTTGTTCCACTCTTGCCGCCCTAGTTTCTGTCATACCGGGATTATGTTCCTTGAGTTTGCGTTCCTTACGCGGTCGGCTGATTTATGGGACCCCCTTGACAGTTCGCCTTGAATAAAACTCCTCCAGCAAGGCCCAACTTTGGTTTTACCATTTGCCACCTAAGCCTTTTCCCCCGGGTTTTCGCGAGCCCGAGGGTCATCTTATTTTAAGCCCCCCGGGCCAGTGCTCCTTCGAGTGTTGGTCCGAACTGAGTAGACTGCGGGGCCCCCTCTTGGAAACTCGAGGTCTGTTTTACTCGTAGGATGTCTCATCCGGTGTGCCCTGAGAACGAGATATGTGCAGCTCCTATCGGGATTTGTCGGCGCATCGGGCGGCTTTGCTGGTCTTGTTTTACCATTGTCGAAATGTCTTGTAAACCGGGATTCCGAGACTGATCGGGTCTTTCCGGGAGAAGGTTTATCCTTCGTTGACCGTGAGAGCTTATGATGGGCTAAGTTGGGACACCCCTGCAGGGTATTATCTTTCGAAAGCCGTGCCCGCAGTTATGAGGCAGATGGGAATTTGTTAATGTCCGGTTGTAGAGAACTTGTCACTTGACCCAATTAAAATACATCAACTGCGTGTGTAGCCGTGATAGTCCCTTCTCGGTGGAGTCCGGGAAGTGAACACGGTTTGAGTTATGAATGACGTAAGTAGGAGTTCAGGATCACTTCTTGGTCATTGCTAGATGACGACTGTTCCGTTGCTTCTCTTCTCGCTCTCTTTTGCGTTTGTTAGCCACAATATATGCTTATTGCCGCTGCAGCTCCACCTCATTTCACCATCCTTTCCTATAAGCTTAAATAGTCTTGATCTCGCGGGTGTGAGATTGCTGAGTCCTCGTGACTCACAGATTCTACCAAAACAGTTGCAGGTGCCGACGATGCCAGTGTAGATGATGGGGTCGACCTCAAGTGGGAGTTCCATGAGGGACGTGGTCGTTACTATGTGTCTTTTCCTGATGATCAGTAGTGGAGCCCAGTTGGGACGATCGGGGATCTAGCATTTGGGGTTATCTTATTTTCATTTGGATCTTGACCGTAGTCGGTCTATATGTATGTATTTTGGATGATGTATGAATTATATTTTATGTATTGTGTGAAGTGGCGATTGTAAGCCAACTCTTTATCCCATTCTTGTTCATTACATGGGATTGTGTGAAGATGACCCTTCTTGCGACAAAACCACTATGCGGTTATGCCTCTAAGTCGTGCCTCGACACGTGGGAGATATAGCCGCATCATGGGCGTTACAACTCGGGGGCTTAGCTATGACCCCGTACTCGCGTAAGTTAAAAGCTACTCCGAGTGGGGAGCAATCCTCCCACCCGGGGGCTTAGCCACAAACCTGTTTTTCGTGAGTTAAAAACTACTCCGAGTGCAGAGCAATCCTCCCACTCGGGGGCTTAGCCGCGAACCTGTTTCGCCTAAGTTAAAAACTACTCCGAGTGGAGAGCAATCCTCCCACTCGGGGGCTTGATACGTCTCCAACTTATCTATAATTTTTGATTGTTCCATGCTGTTTTATTATCAATCTTGGATGTTTTATAATCATTTTATAGTCATTTTATATCATTTTATGGGACTAACCTATTGACATAGTGCCAAGTGCCAGTTGCTATTTTTCCATGGTTTTTACATCGTAGGAAATCAATATCAAACGGAGTCCAAATGCCACAAAACTCCACGATGATTTTTTATGGGCCAGAAGGAAGGCAATGGGCCCTGGTTGCACCTGGGGGGTGCCCCGAGGGGGCACAACCCACCAGCGCACGCCAGGAGGCCCACGCGTGCCCTGGTGGGTTGTGCCCACCTCGGGTGCCCCCCGGACCGCCTCATTGCTCTACCCCAAAAATACCAGGTGATGAGTTCTTGGAGGGATCTACCTCAGGGATCGAGAAGATTGCAATTCGTCGGATGGAGATGAGCCGGCAAAATTCAACACTACAAAAAAAGACACATCCGTGACATTTTGGGCCGAACGAATTTTTTTCTGTCATACTTATGACACTTCTATGACAATAATTGTGACAAAACACGGTATCATCATAGATGTGGTGGGGTCCTACTTCTATGACAAAAATCATGATAGAAAATGGGCTTTTCGTCCAGGGCGGGCCGGAGACGCAGCTGCATGACATTCTTTGGGCCGTCCATGACGGGAAAAACCATGGTAGAAGTGAGGGCGAGGAAAATATCGGGGTGTTCCCGGTTAGGGTGGGTGGTCGGGGCTGAGCGATGCACGTTTCTCTCATACACGCACGCGCGTGGGTGCGAGGCGTTGGGCCCTAACTAAACCCGAGCGAGGCGTTGGGCTCTAACTGAACCCGAGCGATTGCACTGCAGGCTACGCGTTACTGAACCCGAGCGATCGATCGATGGCTATTAACTGAACCCGATCGAGCGATTCCTTTGCTACTGCTGCTAACTGAAGTCGATCGATGTTGCCTCTGGATGAACAGTGAGCGTTGCTGGGGGGTTTGGATGAACAATTCCCGGTGGGGGTGGATGAACAGGACCCCGTGGCGTTGCCTCTGGATGAACAGTGAGCGTTGCTGGGGGTTTGGATGAACAGTTCCCGGTGGGGGTGGATGAACAGGACCCCGATCGTTCGAGCCGGTTGGGGCTGGATGAATAGGACCCCGTGGAGGGTAGGATGAACAGGACCACCCCGTGGAGGGCAGGATGAACAGTAGACGGTGGAGGGCTAGATGAACAGCAGCCCGTGGAGGGGTGGTTGAACAGGAGCCCGTGGAGAGGGCTAGTTGAACAGTAGTCGGTGGAGTAGCGCGCGGTGGAGGCTGGATGAACAGGAGCCCGTGGATGAACAGTCGCAGGTGGAGGCTGGAGGAGGTCGACGGTGGATGAACCGTAGCCCGTGGAGGCTGGAGGGGGTCGACGGTGGAGATGAATAGTATCCTGTGGAGTCCCGTTTTGCGGTACGCCACACCCCTCCCGATGAACAGGACCCCCGTTTTGACCGTAGCGCTCCAACACAAGTCCGTTTACTCCGTTTTGTGGTACGGCACACCCCTCCCGATTAACAGGACCCCCGTTTCGGCCGTAGGAGGTCCATTTCCTCCATTTTGCGGTCCACCAGACCCCTCTCAATGAAGAGGATCCCGTTTCGAACGTGTCCGGTCAAACACAAGGCCGTTTCCTCCGTTCTGCAGTACGCCAGGCCTCGTTTCCATCGGCTGTTCCGTCCAAGCCGTCTCGATGAACACGACGATGCATTCCGTTCCGACCCAGCCGGTTGGCTCCCCATGAACACGACGACGATGTTTCTCCGTTCCGACCTAGCCATGTACACGAGCCCTGGCCGTACGTATGCGCGAGTAGGCACTCGAGACCCTGCCCGTATGTATGTACGTGGCCGTATTTTCTTTCTTGCACACTGGCCGCTGTACGTATGTGTACATGCTACGTGCGCGCCTCTACTACGACAAGTGCGCGTCTCTACATCAACTAGTATGTATGTACACGTTCGCGACCAGAATGACAACGCTACGTACGCTTCGACCAGGTGGGTCCCGACTGTCAGGCACTTCCTTGCGTGCGAAGATGTAGCTGGTGGGTCCCAGCAGTCAAGGGGGCGAATCGTTTTTTTTGCCCGGACGCACTTCCTTGCGTGCGAAGATGTAGTTGGTGGGCCCCAGCAGTCAGGGGGAAACGTTTTTTCACAAAATACGGTGGCCCGTCCGATGGGTCCCCGCTGTCAGGTGGAGGAATAATTATTTTGCGTGTAATAAGGAGGCACTTCCTTGTTGCGGCCGTGGACCTAGCTGTCAGCCTCTCCACGTACAGTCCACGTCCAATGGAAGCCGTTCCTTGACCACGTTGACCACGCCGTGCCGAGAGCACCAGGGCGTTGGATGACGGCGAGGCCTAGGAAGGGGAAGACGCGGCAGTGGATGCCCACGCGTAGAGGAGTATGAGGGTTCACTGGTTCGCTGCGGTGTGAGGTTGCCGTCGCCGCAGAATAACAGGTGGTGTAGGTGAGTAGAGGGATGGCCTGGCCAGCGGTGGGAGTAGTAGGGGGTAGTGAGGCCTCCGCAGCATCGCAGCCGGCCACGGGAGGCAGGAGCACGAGGCATGACCGGCGCTGCTTTGGGCGGCTGGAGCAAGAAGACCAGAGGTTGAAGAAGCACTACGGCCGTTGGATGGACATCGTACGGTCACTAGAGCTAGAATCATTCATATTGACTAAGTTGACAAAGCACCCCGTCCCCGTCAACTTAGTAGGCCCACAAGTCAGCCTCCCACCAAGGTGGGTCCCAACCAGCAAGGGGAGTATTCATTTTTTGTGCGTAATAAGGAGGAACTTCTCGTGGGTCCGAGCTGACAGCGGGGGGGGGGGAATTTTTTTCATGAAATACGATGGCCCGTCCGGTGGGTCCCAGCAGTCAGGGGGGAAACGTTTTTTCGCCAAATACGGTGGCCCATCCGGTGGGTCCTTGCTGTTAGGTGGAGGAATAATTATTTTGCGCGTAATAAGGTGGCACTTCCTTGCGGCCGCCGTGGACCCAGCTGTCAGCCTCTCCACGTACAGTACTCTTCTGATGGAAGTCGTTCCTTGACCACGTTGACCATGCCGTGCCGAGAGCACCAGGGCGGTGGACGGCGGCGAGGCCTAGGAAGGGGACGACGCGGAGCCGGGGAAGATGCGACAGTGGAAGCCCGCGCGGAGAGGAGTACGAGGGTTCACTGGTTCGGCTGTGGTGTGAGGCTGCCATCGCCGTAGGGCCTAGCCAGCGGTGGGAATAGTAGGGGGCGGTGAGGCCTCCCCGGCAGCACAGCCGGCCACGGGAGGCAGGAGCATGCGGCACGACCGGCGCTACTTTGGGTGGCTGGAGCAACAAGACCAGAGGTTGAAGAAGCACTACGGCCGTTGGATGGACATCGTACGGTCACTTGAGCTAGAATCGTTCATATTGACTAAGTTCATATTGACTAAGTTGACAAAGCACTCCGTCCCCGTCAACTTAGTAGGCCCACAAGTCGGCCTCCCACCAAGGTGGGTCCCAACCAGCAGGGGGAGTATTCATTTTTTTGTGCGTAATAAGGAGGCACTTCCGGTGGGTCCGAGCTGACAGCGGGGGGAACGTTTTTTCGTGCAATACGGTGGCCCGTTCGGTTGGTCCCAGCAGTCAGGGGGGAAACATTTTTTTCACGAAATACGGTGGTCTGTCCGGTGGGTCCCTGCTGTCAGGTGGAGGAATCATTATTTTATGCGTAATAAGGAGGCACTTCCTTGCTGCCGTCGTGGACCCAGCTGTCAGCCTCTCCACGTACAGTCCATGTCCGATGGAAGCCGTTCCTTCACCACGTTGACCACGCCGCGTTCCGTTGCATGCATGCGTCCAACGGCGTGGTGCGTCCCCACTGTCAGCCTCTCACGTACACTCATCTTCCGATGACTCTCGGTTGTTGACCACGTTGACCACACCGTGCCGAGCGCACCAAAGGCCGGTGGACGATGGTGAGGCCCCAGACTGGAACGACCCAGAGATGGGGAAGACAGGGGCAGTGGAGTCGCAGACAGAGAGGAGTGGGAAACTTGACTGGTTCGGGTGCGCGGCAGAACAGCCGCGGTGCCGACCACGGGAGATAGGAGCAAGAACAGAGGTTAAAGAAGGAGCACGGCTGTTGGATTAACATCCAACGGTCCAGCTGCTAGAATCATTTGTTGAGTTGACAAAGCCCTGCGTACACGTCCGCTTAGTAGGCCAACAAGTTAGCCACCAAATCTGATGGGTCCCAGCTGTCAACGGGAGGAATAATTTTTTTCGCATAACAAGGAGGCACTTCCTTCCGTGCGAAGATACAGCCGGTGGGTCCCAGCTATCACGTGGAGGAAACATTTTTTTCAGCTTAAGGAGGAACTTTCCTTGCGTGCGATCACGGACCTCGTGGGTCCTAGCCGTCAGGCTCTCCACGTATAGTCCTCTTCCGATGACTCTCATTTGTTGACCACACCGCACCGAGCGCATCGAGGCGGTGGACGACGGCGAGGCCCCGGACGGGAACGACTCGGAGATGGGAAGACACGGTAGTGGAGTCGCAGATTGAGTGGAGGAGAAGGGTTATAACTGGTTCTGGTATGGCGTGGGGCTACAGTCAGTGGAGAATAACATGAGGTGTGGAGGGGTGGAGGGATAGCCTGGATGGCGGTGGGGTAGCGCTTTGCAGCGATGCGTGCTAAGCAGAGCCGCTAGCCGCCGCAGGCCGGACCAGGCAGTCCCGGCGACGCTGGAGGAAGAAGACAAGAGATTGAAGGTGCATGCCGACCAATTTGACAACGCCCTGTGTAGGCTTCGACCTATTGGCCCACGTGTCAGCCTGCAAAAATGTGGCATATATTTAAACCATGTTTTATAGAATGTACAGTCCATTTGCTGGGCTGGGTGAACAAATAATTTCGCATCAATGCGGCCCATTTATATTATCTAAGAAATCCCAGCCCATTTGCACTTCCTTCAAATACACGAATTAGTTGGGCTCGTTATATATATAATGTTATGTTAGAAGGAGCAATTAATATCAAAAATAAACCAGAGAGGCACATTTTTTATATACATAATTAACAAATTAGCGAGTTATTGCTCAAAATAAAAATGAGCGCGTTATTACTACATTGGTGCTTAAAATCTTCGCAAGCTTTTGTACGCAATCACCAGGATTTTCCTTGCCTGTGAGTCAAAAACAACCAGGATTTTCCTTGCAAACTTCTGTTAAACTTTTACTTTTATAAGTTAATAACACGTGGGATGTTTTTATAATGTATATATAAGTCTCTATAAAATATATTGATAATAGTAATAATACAAATATATACAATGTGGTTAAAAACATACATTGGGCTGCCGATCTTTAAGAAAAAGCCCATAGGCCGGTATGGACCTCAAAAAATAAGTTGAAACCACTGTCACCGTATGTCGTGGGCCACGCATGTTAAAATACAAAACCTAGGCCTAGCTGATACTTGTTCGCCCTCTGGAAAAAAACGATACCAGATCCCCAAGCGAACTGGATTATAGAGGGGGCCGGCGGCACGACTAAAGAAGCGCATCAGGAGCGATTTTTTTCTTCTTCAGGGGATGGCTCTTGATGGCTTTTTTTACTTGCCTCTGGACCATACAACTTGTATTTTTAGCCGCCCAGTCCATGGTGGACCAGCAGCCCATTTGCTGGGCGGGCCAACCTACAGAAACCAACACTCGATTTTTCATCAAGCCCCAAAAACAACGCAGTACTATGTTTGTTTTGAGGCCGAAAACATTACGGCAGGGGTTGAGCGGCGGAGGGGGCAAGACAGAGCAAAAAGATTAAAAAGAGCTGATGCGCCGTTGCTACCCTAACAAAGCAGGTGCAATTCTTCTCGGGAAGAAGGTGTGCCGTTGACACCCACACGTCACATACCCCACATTAGGCATACTAACAAGTTCACACACAAGCACAACAGAAAAGGTCAACATTCGTATCAAACTCAGGTTCACAGGACACGTTCATATTCATAGCCAACATTCACTATCAACAACTCAAAAGATTCATATATACACAAGTTCAGCATGTCTATGGATCCAAATGATTGATAGATCACACAACAATATTCATAGATAATTCACAAAAGGGTTTTTATCAGTTTTGCCACCGGTTGTATAACACTACTCAATTTTGCCACTAAAAATTTTAACTACTCAAAAATGCCATTGTTATGTTGGACACAACCTCAAAAAAGACCATTTTCACCGAAGGTCAATGGATGTTGACTGAAGGTAGATGACAAAAATACCCTTATCCCTTTGTCAACTCCCCTTTCTCTCTCTTTTGACTTGTGGGCCCATCTGTCGGGGGTGCAGAAAAAGAAAAAGAAAATTGGCAGTTCGGGGCTTCGAACCCAAGACCACGGCCTGCACGTCGCGAGAGCTAACCAGCTGAGCTACACAAATCTTCTAATGTGAAAGGAGATACCTCACACACTTTGTACCATACGTCCCGTGCATGCCTGGGTGAGGCCTGAACAGCATGAGCCATCCATGGCCCATGCAGATGGCGACTCTGTTACATCAGCTCTCAGAAAAAACAGCTGCGTGATGGCCACAAGAACCTGCTGTCAGGCATGTCACGTTTATTTCCGAATCATGCACTGTACAGTACTGTATATCACCTGCACTGCAATCTGCAGGCCCCTTTCGGTTACGAGAGTGCTTCAGCCAGCCAGCTGTAGTTTCTAATGCAGCATGTAGTACGTAGCTGCAGCGGCACGTTCAAAACCCTGCGCGCGCATTGCTCCTACGCTAGCTTCACGGCTGCCTCTCCATCTACACGATATAAGGGATATATCTCCTTTCACAATAGAAAAGTTCTGTAGCTTAGCTGGTTATCTCTCGTGACGTGCAGGCCATGGTTTTGGGTTCGAAGCCCCGAACTACCAATTTTCATTGTCTCTTTTCATGCGCCCCCTGACAGATGGGTCCACAAGTCAAAAGAGAGAGAAAGGGGAGTTGACAAATGGGATAAGGGTATTTTCGTCATCTACCTTCGGTCAACGTCCATTGAGCTGACGATTACGGTGAAAAATGGTCTTTTTGAGGTTGTGTCCAACAAAACAATGGCATTTTTGAGTAGTTAAAATTTTTAGTGGCAAAACTGAGTAGTGTTATACAACTGGTGGCAAAACTGATAAAAACCCATACACAAAAAGATTCAGATATAGACATGTTCAATATGTTTATGTATCCAAATGATTGAGATCACAACCAATATGATCCATGGACGAAATTTAATTACCTAGGGTACAGACTGGTAAATGGTGTTCAGTCGGAGGTACTTCTTGCTAAAATTAATGCTTGTACGAGTAACCTTTCGAGTACATAAGAGGCAGCACAGACAATCTGAACTTTGCTTGTAGGTTTATCCTCAAATAGTGGCCTCGTGCCGAGGGAGGTTTGAGCAACTTGGCCACTACTTTCATCCAACTAGTTTACTGGCTC
>NC_057814.1:522960433-523060597 GCF_018294505.1 Triticum aestivum | reverse complement strand
TGTAGGTTTATCCTCAAATAGTGGCCTCGTGCCGAGGGAGGTTTGAGCAACTTGGCCACTACTTTCATCCAACTAGTTTACTAGCTCATCTACGTCTTGTAGCTCGCCAAAATTCTACATTGCGGACTGGTAAATGGTGTTCAGTCGGAGGTACTTCTTGCTGAAATTAATGCTTGTACGAGTAAACTTTCGAGTACATAAGAGGCAACACAGACAATCTGAACTTTGCTTGTAGGTTTATCCTCAAATAATGGCCTCGTGCCGAGGGAGGTTTGAGCAACTTGGCCACTACTTTCATCCAACTAGTTTACTGGCTCATCTTGGTCCTGTAGCTCGCCAAAATTCTACATTGCAGACGAGAAAGGAGGCGGTTGAGAAAATGAACCACCCAAAATTTTTGTGCAGTTCAACTGAAATGGAGCATCCCTGGCGTGCAGACTGATTAAGTGCCAGATGAATATAAGTGTCAACCAACTTGTCTGGAATCTTTAGACTCCATGCCATACAGTTTGCTACCATATCTGCCGATAACCAAAAGGCACAAGTTGGGACCAAAGACTGGACTGTGTTTTTCTGGGCTATGCGCCAAGCAATATTTTTATTGTTCACTCTTCTAAGAGTTGGAGTTTGACAACTGGTTGACGCTGGTTGATACTCGAATGAATATAGGCACTTCTTGTCAACATCGATGCTTGTCTGAGTGAACTTTGGAGTACATAGCAACAACATAAGTATCTGTCCATCTGATCTTTTTGTGCAGTTCTACTGAAATCACCCAATGCAATGATTTGCCTACGAGTTCAGGCTCCAAGTTACTCCTTTATAAAATCAGCAAATAGTAGCACAATACCAAATTACCAATACATGACAAGCACAATAATCAGGATAAAGACCAGTACCAACCTGTGTGAGGTAGCATATCAATTACTTTTTCCTTTGACTGGAAGTCGAGATAAGCGAAGCGACTGACAGCAAAGGAAGAAAGCAGGCCCAGATTAGCGACTGACAGGAAAGGACGGAAGCTGTCGAGGCAATGAAGCACCCAAAGTTTTTGTGCAGTTCCACCAAAATCGAGCATCCCTTTTGGCACATATATTGAGAGAGTGAGATTACTGTAATAGTAGGACTAGTTGATGAAACATACACTAACAAATAGAAGCACCCTCATTATTTTAATGGGTAAGGTTAGCAACATAGTAGTCTTGCTTAAAGAGAGGTATTAGTTTATTTAATCAGTGCCAATTAGCTCAACACTCAAAGCATTGCCATGTATCATAGGTTGCAAAACTTTAACGTGCAAAGATAAAGGAGTTTCTCATGACAGTAGCACGATACAAATAGAGATGACAGCAAACTAATATGGATTAAAGCCTTAGGCCCGTACCAACCTGAGGAAAAAAGGTTATTCATGTAGTCCCATAAGAGATGATAAAGCACTCACTGGAATCACTCAATAGTATATATTTTTGTGCACTTCAAATGTATGGTTGAAATCACTCTTGTTTACCAGTGCTGAGATTATATCGAAAGATTATCAAGAACTTCCAGCAGAATTAAAGCACAGGCTGGGATACAGTTCATTGTATTGTCTTGTGTAGTTCCACTAAAATGTATGATTGGCACAACATGATCCCTGTTTGCACAAGTAGGAACAAGGTGTAACCTTCATTAGCTTAGTGAGAAAGGATAGAAAGACATTAGCATATTACTCTAACAGTAGCATCAAATTCATGATGGACAATATGCAAAACATTGCCTCATTGAACCAATGGCAATAAATTGACATGCAAAACAATAGCACTATTATGTCATGACACTAATAATATTCCCTCCCTGCTCCACCACATGATTCACCTCCATAGACAAACATACACATGTACATGATTCAGCATAGGGTGCTACTAAAGATTTGTTTAACTCGGACAGGAAAATTAGGCAGCAATAAATTAGTGGTACTTAAGTACTACTAATTAATTAAGTGAGACAGCTGAAGTGGAAGGGCTCCCTAGAGGATCGTCTCACATGTAAGGTAGTCGTTGCCGGAGCCCTTGAATGGCCTCGAGTGAGGCCTCTAGCTTCAGCAAGATCACCTTGGCACTGTTTATTCTTCTTCTTCCTCTTCATGCTCTGTTTCTCATTCTCGTCACCAGTTGGTGAAACCAAGTACATGATTGGCCTTCTATTTCAGAATTGGTTTTGTCAGTGAGGGAGTACAAGTGTACTAGTAAAAAATAGCATTATTTTCCCATGGCAGTTGCAAAATAGAGATGAACACATGCATTAAATATCATTCTTACCTAAAGGAAGGTTATGGTGCCAATATGGATGATGAGGATTGGAACACAGATCTCCCATTGAGAAATTCCACCGAAATGAACCAACTGTTCCATTCTGACATTCCAGTTAAACATCACAAAAGTCACTTCTTTTAAGAAGAGTTTGTGCAGTGCACCAAAAGGTCACAATAGCAACTAGGTGAAATGGATATCCCTGTTTACACAAAAAGCTACAGAGGAAACAGTCAGAGTCTCAAACAATTACAGGCAAAAACATTTGGCTAAACTTGTCATGGCTTATAAAAGTGGCATGGCTTCATTTTTACCAGGGGCATTAGATTAAGAACAACTAAATATTTGGTATAAGGGCATAGGACAGTGGGTGCACCAGCAGTCCAGCACCATGTACCTAAACAGGGGCATAAAGTGGTGATTCATAGTTTGTTGCCCCGAGAAACAAACATCCAAGAAACATATCTGGGTTGGTCCCATTTTTGTTCACTCTAGCCACCTACTCCTATGTGTGGATAGCAAATCTAGTCCTGGTCATACCACTGTGTTCAGCGTTACCCCTATATTTCCCTTTTCGACCAAGAGACCGGTTGGATGACCAGTCTGTACTACTTTCACCCCCTTTCCTTCTTGTTTGTACTGAGTCCGATGTACTACATACTAAATTCCCCCACCCCCACTTTATTTCTTATTTGAACCAACTACAAGATTCGACTCCATGAAGTAGCTTTACCTCTAACAATAGAAAAAAATAGGTGACGTTGGACCATCCGATCGAGAGGGGCTAAGAGGTAGAAAATGATGCACATGCAGTGACGTAGCGAGCTGGGGAAGTAGAGCTAAGGCGGTTTCGAAGGAAGATATACCTGAAGGTCGTCGGGATGTGGATAGGTGGGCGGCGGGAGGCCGGATCCGCCCACACTAGGGCAACGACGAAGGGATCGGAGGACCTCCCGCGCCAGCGCTCGGCCAGAGATAACGGTGCGGCCGGCAGTGGGTCTCCTCCCTCGCTATCGACGACGGCCTAAACGCTGCCCCTCCTCCCCTTCACTGGCGGAGGGGGATACGTCCGGATCTGTAACCAGCGGTGAGGATAGAAAGATAGTGTTTTTTGAAGGGAGAAAGACAGTGTTACCACCCCTATCTTGTTTAGATCTGGAGAGGATGAGAGTATGTGAATAGAGCAACCCTAGCACGCTAGCGCGAAGGCTCCAGCCTGTATATACGTAGTGGGGTAGTTTTCCTTTTTCACTCCATCAAAACAATCGTTTAAAATTGTGTACTACGTGCCAGGTCGCCATTTTTTAGTTGTTGATTGTTTTTTAAGATAGCTACCCGCTTGTTCCAAGTGGTGTTACGGTGTGCCAGGTCGCACTTTGTATCGTTCAAGTCTGGTACAAGTCCCTCCATTAAATGAACAACCACCCCCTCATAAAAATTGTGAACAAGCCCACGGCTAAAATTATCGGAAACGTGGGTTGCCCCAACATGCACTATTATTTATATTTTCTACTCCCTCCATTCCTAAATATAAGTCTTTTTTATTGGCCACTCCTAAGACAAGATTTTTTTTATTAGCAGTGAACCCCACATGTCATAGACCTAAAAAGTGTGGCAAGATTCCCTTAGGCAAGCCAAAGTGTGTCTAACAATTTGAGCAACTCAAGTTAGGCAAGTGTGGGAAAAATAATGTGGCAACATAAGACAAACATAGTCACAATCCAAAGAGCCCCGTAATTTTTTGTGACATGCATGAAAATTTGGTTAGTTAAATTTATAGTCAAAATTTGGCAAGGTGCATCAAATCAACACATGCAAGTATCAAAAGGGAAGTCACGGCATGCATCCATGCGTTGTACTCCCTCCGTTTCCAAATATAAGTCTTTTTAGAGATTGCAACAAGTCACTACATACGAAGCAAAATATGTCTACATACATCCGTATGTAGTAGTCACATTTGAAATGTGTAAAAACACGTATCGAGTGCAGTGCTTTGATGTGTCGCGTCAACTCGTACAAGACCGAGAAGTTTGATTACTACAACGCCCTCTCCCTCGCGCACTGAGCTCCGGTGCCTTAACTACACCTGCCTTTAGCTGCATGACAGGTGGGCCAACCACCTGTTGGGCCCACCTGTCATAGACGCAAAGGCAGGAGCAGTAAGTCAATGAAGCTGCGTCCCTCCCTCGCGCATGAGCGTGGTAGCTGGCAGGACTAGTAGGAGCTTTCGCTACACGCTTCTTGACGGCGGCGAACTTGCGGATGGAGTTGACGATCATGTCGTCCATGCGAGAGGCGAAGCCGGCGTCGGCGAGGGCTACGACGTCGGCGGTCGCCAGCACCGTCTGGAAATGCTGCGCGGTGCGGGGCCGCAGGCCGGCGCCTTGGATGATTTGGTACAGCCGACTGCCGCTCGCGACCATCGCCTCCATAGGTGCTTCTGGCTTCTAGTCACTTGCTCTTTTTTTGAAATGGAACACTCGATTCCATAACTCACACAGGTCCAGCCAAGATGCTGGCCATACGAACATTTACATCATCTGGCATGTCCTCTAGCCAGAACTCCTGATCAACTTGGTGACGGGCACCGTAGGCAGCTAACTCATGCACTACTAGAAAAAGGGCTATAGATGGGATTGACACTAATGGCGCACCAGAAAAGCGGTGCGCCATTAGTATATACTAATGGCGCACCACCTTCTGATACGCCATTAGAGTTGAAACTACTAATGGCGCACCAGGCGCAGGGTGCGCCATTAGTATCAAAACAAAAATTTAACTAGTGCGCCTGTCCAAACATACTAATGGCGCATCCAGACACAGTGCTCCATTACTAGTTGTAACTAGTAATGGCGCACCTGGCCCAGGGTGCACCATTAGTATAAAAAAAAATTTAACTAGTGCGCCTGTCCAAACATACTAATGGCGCATCCAGACATAGTGCACCATTACTAGTTGTAACTAGTAATGGCGCACCTGGCCCAGGGTGCGCCATTAGTATCAAAAATTTTTTTTAACTAGTGCGCCTGTCCAAACATACTAATGGCGCACCACCAGAAGGTGCGCCATTAGTAACCTGGATTACTAATGGCGCATTTAGAGTTGGTGCGCCATTAGTAAGTGGGCAGCAACAAGATATTTTGGACAGCCTCTCCTACCCACACTAACTTTCTCCCCACTTCATTCTCTCCACCTCCTCCTTGTCTCGGGTGCCTCCTCTTTTTCACCTCATTTCCATCATAGATTCATTCAATTTAAGTGGTTAAAATACCTTGTTTTGATAGGTAAGTAAGGGGGGAAGCTATATTTATGTTGTTCTCCCTACAACAATGTGCACGTGCACTTTTTATGGCCTAGCTAGATCTATGTATGTTCGTGGTGTTGCATATGTTTGTGGTGTTGCATATGTGTTTGTGTTTGGAGGTGCACCGGTATTTGAAATGCGATAGTTGCCAATATTTTGCCGGAATGTTGATTCATTTCCGTTTCGGCGAGAATTATGGCATTAAGCATTCTTTTTGGTCCTATTTTTAGGGAAAGTCATGCCAAATTTTTTCTTGGTTCTAAAATATCGTTTTGCTCTACCCCGCAGGCGACCATGGTCCGCATGATGACCGAAGGCATCGTGAATAGGTTTTTGAGGTCCGCGAAGGCCGAGATGCTTCAAAAGAACGAGACGGAGATAAGATGTCCGTGTCGAAGATGCAAGCTGAAGAGCCTTATTGCGGACCCGGAATCCTGGCAGGTGCGGGACCACCTGCTCTTGCGTGGTTTCATGGATGGCTATCGGTGGCAAGGTGATGAAGATGACTACGAAGTTGTCCATGGGGGCCGGGCAAGAAATGAGGAGGGGTAGCAAGACAACCACCGCGGCTCGGGCGGGCGAGAAGACGAAGAATCCCCAGGAGATGATCACGACGGTGATGCTGTACACAGTCATCATGTAGAAGATGCAGGACATGATGATGAGGAAGATGCCGGAGCAGACAACGGGCATGATCATGAAGATGATGATGCCGGCAGAGCAGACGACGCTGGACCATCGATGGGCTGGGTGCAGGACCCTCATATTCAAGAGCTGCTTCTCAAGCAGACGGATAACGCAAGAGCTGCCGCCCGAGAGAAAGCCAAGATGGATCAACTTGAGTTAGACGCGGTTACTCCATTGTATGAAGGATGCAGGCCCGGGGATACCCGCCTGAAAGTAACGCTCATGGCTCTGGAGATGAAGGTAAAACACAAAATGACCGACGCATGCTTCGACGAGAACATGTCATTCTGGCATGAACGTCTTCCCAAGGGGAACAAGTGCCCGACCAGTTTGGAGGAGGCGAAGAAAATCGTGTGTCCTCTGGATTTACCGCACGTGAAATACCATGTGTGCATGAACAATTGCATCATTTATCGGGACGAGCACGCGGAGTCTACCATATGTCCGGTGTGCGGCGTCACTCGATACAAGAAGAGGAAGAAAGCTCCTCGAAAAGTGGTGTGGTACTTTCCGATCACTCCTCGTCTGCAGTGGTATTTCACGAACCCTAAGGTAGCAAAGCTCCTGCGTTGGCACGCGGATAGGGAGGAGAAGAAGCGAGAAGATGACGCAAATGATCCGGAGATAGATAAAAAAGACAAGATGCTGAGTCACCCTAAGGATGCGAGCCAGTGGCAAGCGTTGAACTTCGAAGACCTAGAATTTGGGAACGATCCAAGGAACATCGTGCTGGGCGCGAGCACCGATGGAGTCAATCCGTTTGGCAGCCAGAGAAGCACACATAGCACCTGGCCTGTGTTTGTGTGGATGTACAACCTTCCCCCCTGGTTGTGCATGAAGAGGAAGTACATTCACATGAGTATGCTAATCGAAGGACCGAAACAACCAGGGAACGGCATCAATCTGTATCTGGGGCTGCTGAAAGAGGAGCTTGACACGATGTGGAAAACGCCAGCCAATACGTGGGACGCCGCAGAGAAAGAATATTTCCCTATGAGAGCCGCGGTGCTCACGACGGTGCACGACTATCTCGGTTATGGATATGTCGCGGGGCAGGTGGTCCACGGATTTTCTGGATGCGTCAGGTGCATGGATGACACAACGTATCGCCAGCTAGATAGAGATCCCAGGTCTTCGAAAACCGTGTTCATGGGACATCGAAGGTGGCTTCGCGACGATGACCCGTGGAGAAAATGCAAGGATCTATTCGATGGTGAAACCGAACCCCGAGGACGCCCGCGTACGAGGAGCGGCGAGGAAATAGACGAGCTATTGAAAAATTGGAAAGACTGCCCACTGCCGGGAAAGAAGCAAAAGGCGCCAGAGCCGGGAAAGAAGCGAAAGGCGCCAGAGCCGCTGCTGAAGGTATGGAAAACGAGGTCTGTTTTCTGGGACTTGCCGTACTGGAAGATCCACCGTGTGCCTCACAGCCTTGATGTCATGCATATCACGAAGAACGTGTGTGAGAGTCTGCTTGGTACCCTGCTCAACATGCCAGAGAGGACCAAAGATGGGCCGAAAGCAAGGGCAGACTTGAAATCAATGGGCATCAGGCAGGAGCTTCACGCTATATATGATGATGATGATGAGGCGAAGCAGGACATGGAAAGTCGTCGCAAAGGCAAAAAGGCCAAGAAGACCGGAAATGACTACCCTCCCGCGTGCTTCACTCTAAGTCAGGAGGAGATCAGGCAGTTTTTCACCTGCCTCGTAGGAGTAAAACTTCCTTACGGTTACGCGGGGAAGATAAGCAGATACCTAGACCTAGCGAAGCTGAAGTTCAGCGGGATGAAGTCTCACGACTGTCACGTGCTGATGACACAGATACTTTCAGTTGCAATCCGTGGGATCATGGACACGCACGTCCGTGAAACGCTATTTGGCCTATGCAACTTTTTCGACGTCATCTCTCGGAAGTCTGTTGGCGTGAGGCAACTCAGAAGGCTACAGGAAGAGATCGTGGTGATACTATGCGAGCTTGAGATGTACTTCCCGCCTGCATTCTTCGACGTTATGGTGCATCTGCTGGTCCATATCATAGACGATATCATCCAACTCGGGCCGACGTTCCTGCACAGCATGATGCCGTTCGAAAGGATGAATGGTGTCATCAAAGGATACGTTCGCAACATGTCACGTCCAGAGGGAAGCATAGCCAGGGGCTTTCTGACCGAAGAGTGCATCTCCTACTGCACGAATTATCTAGGCATCGAGAACCCCGTTGGTCTGCCCGTCAACAGGCACCTCGGCAGGCTCGCTGGATGGGGTCACCGTGAGGGTCGCCGCGAAATGCATGTCGACTTCGAGGGTCGACTCGCCGACTTTGAAAGAGCAAACCTAGTCGCGCTACAACACATAGACGTGGTCGATCCTTGGGTGGTAGAGCACAAAACCTTTATTAAGAAGACATACAATGACCGAGGACAACAGAGGACGGACGGAGATATACTCAAAGAGCACAACTCATGTTTCACGCATTGGTTCAAGCAGAAGCTTCTGTCGTACCCTTTACATGAGGATTCTTCCGCGGAAGAACAACTCATATTCGCCTAGTCACAGGGCGCCGAGCACAACCTGATGACCTATGAGGCGTACGATATCAACGGCTACACATTCTACACCGACGCCAAGGACATGAAGAGCGATGGTTATCAGAACTCCGGGGTAACGATGGAATCCTACACCGGTAACGACAAGGACAGATACTACGGAAGGATCGAGGAGATATGGGAGCTGAGCTACGCTGGAGAGAAGGTCCCGATGTTCCGTGTCAGATGGGCCAAGAGCGTCCTAAAAGAAGACCGGTATTTCACAACCATGGTTATACCCGAAGCCAAATCCAAGACCGCAGGCGCAAACGTCACCGCGGAAAATGAGCCATGGGTACTGGCTTCCCAAGTGGACCAATGCTTCTTCATTACCGACCCGTCAAAGCCCAGTCGTGTTGTCGTGAGGAGAGGCAAAAGGAAGATCATCGGAATGGATGGAGTAGCCAATGAGCAAGACTTCGACAAGTACGGCGACCCGAGAATCTAACATGACGACGATGATGAAGTAGCAGCATACACCACAAGAAGAAGCAGGACCACCCTACCTAAAGGACGTCCGTTCCACAGAAGAACTCCATTTGCGAAAAAGAAGGGCAAGAAGATTGTGAACAGATAGCTAGCTAAGATCGATTGTATTTAAATCGTAGCCTTCATTTCTCGATTGTATTTCATGGGCACTTTTTGAACTATCATGAATATTTTTAAATTTCATGGACACTCGATCTCGATCCCCCTCCATCTCGATCGCTATCCCACCTCGCCAGATCCGGTCCCCCTCGCCGCCGAGCACCCCCCGGTCCACCGGCCCCCCGCACCCCGCGCATCCTCCCCCGCTCCACCGGCATTACTATTTGATGATATTTTTTAAATAATTATTACTGCCTTATAAAAAAATATTACTGTTATGATTTAAACAAGTTTGAACATATTTAAACACAAATAAATATCAAACAGCATTTTAAATGCATAAAAAAATTGTGGAGCCTGGGAATCGAACCCAGGACCTCCTGGTGTGAGAACTGGCTGCTGACCAGTCGAGCTAGTAGAGGGAACTTGGTGTGGACCAGGTCAGGTGGAAGATAACCTGTTGGCTCGAGCAGAAATAAAAAAAAATACTAATGGCGCACCAGGGTGAGGTGCGCCATTAGTATGGATGTACTTATGGCGCACCGAGGGGTGGTGCGCCATTAGTATTGTGCCCTCGCCCTCGCCTATCCCCGGCCCAAACCTATCCCCTCTCTCTCCCTCGCCCTCGCCCTCGATCCCCTTCCCCTCTCCTCTCCCGACGCCGCTGCCCCGCCGCCTCGACGCCGCCCCGTCGTCCTCGTCTCCGCCCCGACGCCGCTGCCCCTTCCCCTCTCCTCTCCCGACGCCGCTGCCCCGACCTCCTCCTCGCCCCTCGACTTCGCCCTCGATCCCCTTCCCCTATCCTCTCCCGACGCCGCCGCCCCGTCGTCCTCGTCCTCGCCCTCCTCCTCATCCGCGCCACCGCTGCGCCGCTCCGACCTCCTCCTTGTCCCCTCCGGCCTCCTCCACCTCCTCAGGTACTGCCCCCACCTCTCCCTCCCCTCTGGCCTCCTCCTTCCCCTTTGTAAATTTTAGGGTGTAGGGTTTGACTCTGAAGCTTTGTATTCTGGCAGTCAATTGGATGCATCATGCCTTATCCAAACGCGCCTGCAATTGCTCCCCACACAGATTACTTCCATAATGCAGCATAAATTTGTTTCAGTAACCCTGTAGTGCACTTTTTTTGGAACCGTCTGTTGCCCAGTTGCTGTAAACTCTTACAAATTATCACATAGTCTACTGTTGAAGTGCAGCTAGATATTGGTGAAAATGAACCATCATAAAAATCTGTAGTAGCTACTATAGTGAAAAAATACAACCAATCTTCTTTGCACTCTTATATATGTTAGCAAGCTCTTTTATTCTACTTAAGTCAAAATTGAGCACATCATCAAGTTGTGTATTTTTTTTCAAGTACCTGCACAAAGAGACACACAGGGAAAATATGGCTTTAGAGCAACAAAAGATCAAATGAAGCCCTTGTCCATGTCCAGAACTAGTTATATTGAATTTTGATGCTTCACCTAACATCTGACTACTTTATGTGGTCTAGGCGTTTACTGCATGAAGAAAAATAATCATGACTTTGTGCAAGACACTGACTGAAAATGGGTGTAGCTACACCCGGTAGTAGGATGCATTTTCCCGGTAAAAATAATCATGACTGTGTGCAAGACACTGACTGAAACTGGTTATGAATATGTATATATATATGAATGTTAAAGAGGAAAATCATGAAGGGTAGCTGCCAAGAATTTTAGATGAAGCAAAGCAGTGTTGCCCTGTTCTTATGCTGCCAACAGTTAATTTGATTTGATGATTCCCCTTTGCAAGATTTTGATTTTGATTTTGAATTGCTGAATAGTGGTAGTAGTACTACCACATTGCACTTGGAATTGCATTTGGAGAGTGGAGAGTGTGATGATGATGATCAGGTAGCTAGCAATGTGAAGAGTGGGGTGTTGGTGATGAGCAAGCAGAGGATGAGTGTGTAGTGCAATGCAAACGAGTGTAAAGTGGCAAGCAAGCAAACAGGGGAGCAGGAAAAGGTGTGGGGTACTGCTACCCCTCTCCTCTCCAGTAGGCATTGTGCTCACGTAAAGGGAGCTGTGATCTTCTTCCTCCTCCTCCTCTTCATATTCTTCTCTGTCTCTGTCCCTCTCTCTCTCTGCATCATCAGCATCAGCATAAGCATCATCACCATGGAAATAATCTAATCTAGGAGTATCTATCTATCTTTGTGTTGTGCAAGGGGAGTCAGAGAATATATTTGTATGTGTGTATGTGTGTGGTGTGGTTAGCTTGCGTATAGGTGGTCTGGCTGGCTGTTGCTCTACCACCAAGAAAGGAAGGACTCAGTCCCCACCCCTCCCCTGCTTCCTTTCGTCCACCCCATCACCTTCAAATATGCTCCTACATCTCATTCACTCCAAACAATCCTCCGATTCAAACCCGAAATCTAGCACCATTTTGTTTAGGTATAAAAAACAGTAGCAATTTTAAACGAATAGTAGCAATTTTAAAAACAGTAGCAAAAAAATTAGGTATAAAAACAGTAGCAAATAAAAAAGAGTAGCAAATATAGCTAGGGAAATTTTGTTTAGGTATAAAAATAGTAGCAAATAAAAAAAAGCAGTAGTAAATTAAAAAAACAGTAGCAAAAAATTAGGTATAAAAACAGTAGCAAATATAGCTAGGGCAATTTTGTTTAGGTATAAAAAACAGTAGCTACAATTTGTAAAAAGAAAGAGCAACTGATCTGATTCATCTCATCCTCTCTCGATCTGCAGGATACAGGTGCTTGCTACTCAGGCCCGGCGGCAGAGCCAAGCACACCCTCCTCTCCCAAGGTACCAACCCCTCTTCCTCTCCCGCTGTATATACTGCTGTCCAGTACATTTTTTTGCTCAATTTGCTGCTGTCCAGTACATCTTGTTAAAATTGCTGCTGACCAGTACATCTTTGCAATATATGGTGATGTGTACCATTCTTGATAGGATGTATCAATTGTAGTAGATGGTCAAGAAGATGTATAGAAAAGAAAAATGATGGTTAGGGTGGTGGCCTAGTTGTATAGGATGGTTAGGGTGGTGGCCTAGTTCTTTGGGCTGTCTTTGGCTGTACTTAGAATAATCCGCAGTTCAAAAAAATACCATGTCAAGTGTTCTTTCTCTGAGTTGTTATTAAATAGACATTGAGAAAAAAAATGGAACTAAGTTACCTGGAATGATCATATTGGCCAACTATCTTGAAGTAGAGTATTCATATTGGCGAGCTAGCAAGTATATATGATTGGTTCCCTCTTTGCTTTACTTGGTTCAAATTTCAAACTCTGCGTCTTTTTAGTGACAAATCCCAATACGAAAGGCGGAGCGTGCATGCATATTCAGCTCATTACACTTATTCATTGTGGTTGGGGAGTTTTCAAGTGTAGTGTTTTGTCCAAAATGTTGAATGATACTGCTTGGAGATGCATATATTGTTTCACCTCTTCACATGCCAATGTATTTTCCATGTTGTGATGGAGGCCTTTTTTGCCTTGTCCACCCGAGAGGCCCTTGAGTTTGCCGGAATGTCGATTAACTTCCGTTCCGGCAAATTCGGGTACTCCATATGTCCTATTTTCAGCAAAGGTCATGCTGAAATTTTCCGTGAATTTTAGCATGACTTTGCTAAAAATAGGACATATGGGGTACTTGTGACTAATGCATGGGCCGGGGTATCTTAGTAGTTAATTAAGTAGGATCAAGTGCCCCGGCGTACTTGTGACTAATGCATGGCTTTTAGGGTGCCTCGGTGTCGACAAAAACCGAAATGATGAAAGCTTAGGCTTTTAGGGTGCCTCGGCGTCGAAAAACCCTCAATGATAAAAGCTTAGCTTTTAGGATGCCTCGGTGTCGACAAACCCTAAATGATGAGACCATGATCTTGTTCCTTGACAATAACCAACTTTTTGACCAAACTTTGTTCCTATTTAGAGAGAAACATGGCGAACAACGATGAGGCCGGGGGTTCGAGCGTCAAGCCATTCTGGAAGCTGTCCCAGGAGATGGAGGAACAACCTCACTTGTATGAGGACGCCGCCTTCCCCACCGATCCTGAGACCACTGATGGTACCGCCGAGGATGAACCCACTGATGCCACCACTGATGGTGCCGCCGAGGATGCCACCACTGATGATGGCGGCGCACGCACAGATGGCAGCCAACCGAAGAGGCAACGGAAGGACCGGCGCCCGACCGTGCTCCGCACCCTCAAGGAGGAAGTTACTGAAGTGGACTCCGACGGGAATCCAACGGCGCCCGAACGAATAGTCAAGGGGTACTCGCTTCAGCTCGGGTGCATTCTCCGGAGCACCGTCTCGATCAACACCGAGAACCTGAGGCATCCTGACCGAGGGAATTTGCGCAACCTCCTCTTCATGAAGCTGCACGAACGATACAAGTTCCCCGCTGAATTTGAAAACACAAGCCTCAAAGGGAATAAAGTGAACAATGCTGCCCTCACGAAGATGAGCAAGGCCCTGTCTACGTGGAAAAGCAATGTGAAGAGAATGATCGAGAAAGGTGAGAGTTATGAGAAGATCAAGGAGAAAAATCCTTGGATCACCGAAGATGACTACAACGACTTCAAGATCAATTGATCGAGCACCGCAAACTCCGAATCAAGTAAGTGGGGGAAAGAAATGCGGGAGCTGAACTTAGGGGAACACACACTCGGTCCCGGCGGTTACAGAGTGGCGGAGCCTATATGGGACAAGGAGGAGGCGGACCGTGCCGAGCAAGGCCTACCGCCCCTCTTCGATAAATACGGTGACAAGCAGACCAGGAACTTTGTCAGGGCCCGGTACAAGAAGGACCCGAAAACAAAGGAGCTTACCACGGATCCGAAGACCAGGGCGCTTGAGCTTGTTCTGGTAAGGAATACACCCCCTCGTAATTAGCTCCATATGGTTGCATTCTAATTAATGAAGCCAAATTTCTAAATGGTTCACATTCCTTCCGCAGGCGACTGAAAGCAGTAGCGCGGGGCCCACTAAGAGCAACCCTTGGGACACCACTCTAAATAGGGCGTTGAATGTAATGAAGAACAAGGATAAGCTCAGTAAGCCGACGTCAGCTGGTCGTGTGGCCGGCAAAGGCTTGTCGACAAAATGGTCGTCATACTATGACACTGCTGGGCGAAAGGAGAAAAAGACCAGCTCGGAAAGCCAGGCGCGCGAGGTTCAAGAACTCAGGGCACAGGTGGCGCGGATTCCGGAGATTGTCCAAGAGCAAGTGCAACAACAACTCGGAGCGACGATCACCGCCATTGTGCCTACCTTGATCCAGGGGATTAGTGCGTGGATTGCGGGCAGCCAACAGGGGCCGCCCCCGATTCCTAGCTTCACGGCCAGCAACTCGCAGAACGCGATGGCGGGGCCATTGGTGTCTCCGGCGGAGCCGGCATTGGTGTCTCCGACGCCGGCACGGGAGCTTAATGCACCCGGGTGTACGCCGGCCGGCATCTCTGCAGCAAGCGGCCCCTCCGTCAACTGCACGCCCGCCATTGGCGGTGCCTCGACATTAGCCGAGCTCGACGCCATCATCACGGTAACTAATTAAGCCTCTCTCGGCCGAGGACTTCATCTCCTTCCCTTTGACTGGGCATCCCTAACGCCCTACATGTTTTCGCAGGGCGCCGTCGACGTTCCGTGCACTCTCCTGCACTTCGTGAACAACGAGTTGGTCGATGTCGCCAAGGGCAAAATCGTTCAACCGGGCAACCCCTTGTTCCACGGTACCCAGATGCCACCCAACTTGTTTAGGGTTCAACTGGTTCGGGTGCTACCAGGCTGCGACGAGGTGTTGATTCGACCCATCGGGGCCGACGATGATGACGTGATGAACCTCAGCGCCTGCCTGAGCTAGCCCCTGCTTTGGCCGAAGAGCCAGATTCGTTTGGGGGCGGGGGACACCACCCCAAAGACAACACCGCCAGTCGTGCCGGCGCCAAGTCGGCCCCATGGCAAGACCGCCGCAACGGTGCCGGACATCCCTATGCCACTGGATCCAAACATGCATATGGCACAGGATCAGAATGACGACGACGACGATACATTTGCCAACGTCGATCAGTACTTTGCCGATCATGGGGACGGTGGCGACTTCATGGGGCCTCCTTCTCAAGAACCCAACCCAACAAAAGACGTGTGCGATCTAGCTGGTACCGCGGAGAAGCCAAGTTGCAACAGGCGTCGTCTGCAGTTCAGCTCTCAGGAGACGCCTCTAGCTGCCGACTTCACCGAGCCTCAGATAGGCGAGGTGCAAAATATGATCAGCCCCAACACACTCAAGAAGGCGGTCTGTGAGCAGAACTCGGTCCCATTACAGGAGATCAAGAAGAAGGCACGCAAAAGAAAGACTAACAAGGGTGCGGGCCAGCCGGCACCGAGTACGATCCGTGCTCAGGACGGGCCACCTTCAACTGCGGATATCTCGAGGAGGGTGCATGTGGCGGGTAGGCCGATGCTACCGAGAAATATGCTCGATGCTGCAACCGGTGCTATGCGGAGTCTGCATGACAGTGTTCTTTCTTTGGAGAAGAGGCGTCTCCGAGAGAAGGATGTGGCATACCCGGTTTTCGCGGCCAAGGTGCCAGAGGGCAAGGGCTTTGTGGATAACTCCATCGGGGGTACGATCGTCCTGCGGTTTGATGACATCCACGCTATGTTGAACCTTCATCTGCTGCACTACACCTTCGTTCGGCTATTTTCGCTGAGTATGGAGATGCGGATCATTCGCGACAAGACCCCGGACATCGTGATAGTCGACCCCTTCTACATGCGTGCCAAGATCTTGGGCAGCGCTGGGGACCGGCAAGTCGCGAGTTCTTACCTCGAAGGCGTCATTCTGGCAAACCAAGATAAGGACAACTTCCTCATGCCTTACTTTCCCGAGTAAGTCCTCCCCTCAACCGCCTCGTAACATATGAATTCTTAGATTTTGATCGTTTTTCTTTTAACATTCCGTGTTTTCTGCAGTGACACACATTGCACGCTCATCCTCCTAAGCCCCAAATATTCCATGGCCACGTATTTCGACCCGGACCGTCAGTCAAACGTAGACTACACAAATGTCAAGAAGGTTCTTGATGATGTTCTCCCCGGCTACGTGAAATCTGGAGGCACCTTCACCAGGCCTATTCGTAAGTACGGCAAGCACGTGTTCTCCCACAATACGATGTTCTGCTGTGTCAAGCAGCCGCCTGGCGGTCAGAAGGGTGCTTACTACGCCATCCATCACATGCGGGCGATCGTACGGGACCATCACCAACTACTGCTACCGAGTAGACTCAAAGATTGGGCCGCGAGCGTGTCGGCAATCCAGGACGCGGACATCAGACAAGAATTCTTTCGCATCCAGTCGGAGTTTGCGGAAATCATCCATCAAGATGTCCTTCGTACCTCGGGGCATTTCTACCTCAGAAATCAACCGTCCAACAGTGACATCGACACAATCCTACAAATGCAGGCTGACAACGCCCGTTGTTTCATGACTCCCACGATAGACGGCGGCTTCATCCACACTCTGGTCCCTTGAGTCGAGTCGAAAGCAGTGATGCTGTGTCTAGTTCTGAAACATCGATTGGCTCATGTTGTAATTAAACTTTAATGAACTTGTAGTATGTCTCTTTGGTTTCGAGAGTCCTTCAACTTAGATGTAATCGATGCTATTAATGTCTAGCTTTTCTCCTCCGATCGTTCTGTTGCATACTTATATATTGCTTATGTATTGTCTGTGAATTGGTACTAACGTTTCGTTTGGCTACTACATAGCGATGCCGTGGTATGTCGTGTACAAGGGTAAGGTTCCCGGAGTCTACGACGACTGGGAGGAGTGTCGGAGACAGGTTCACCAATTCAGCGGTAACAGTTACAAAGGGTACGCCACTAGGGCCGAGGCCGAATCTAGATACGCTCGCTATCTAGCGGGAGAGGGGAGGGAGCGTTGGAGGAACCGGATGAAGACGAGTTTCATCGTGATGATGCTCATCGTGATGACCGCAGCTCTCTTCTATGTGATGGTAGTTTAGATGATCGATATCGACTTGTAATGTGAAGACAAACTCGCGGTCTCGAGACTTGTAATATAATGTTCTATCTTTGTTCGGTCTTTTCAATTCGGAGACTAATATGATGAATTGTATTCGGAGACTAAAATGATGAATTGTATTCAGAGACTAATCTTCTATTGTATTCGATGAATCTGTTGTTGATGTGTGCTGTCTATATTTTGTCCAATTATACATTCTGTAACCTGTGCAAAAAACAGAAAATAAAAAAATAAAAAACCTAATATTCATACTAATGGCGCATCACATCATAGTGCGCCATCACTAAACAGTGCGCCATTAGTATGCCGAAGTTACTAATGGCGCATCCAGTTGTTGTGCGCCATTAGTATGCCAAAGCACCTGGGTATAGATGGCCCCCTGGGAGGCATACTAATGGCGCACTGTTGTATATACTAATGGCGCATCTGGGGTGCGCCATTAGTATACCAGATACTAATGGCGCACCAGTGGTGCGCCATTAGTAAAATATACTAATGGCGTGCTACTAATGGCGCACCACTAATGCGCCATTAATGGCCAAATTAGGTGCGCCATTAGTAGGCCTTTTCCTAGTAGTGATGAGCCCGCGGGGCGAAGCTAAAAGAAACATGGCTGAAGTTCAGTCGCGCAAAATCACGGATTTCTTGGAGTGAGCAGTGTTGCGCAGAGACTAGGAGTGAGCAGTGTTGCGCGGAGACTAGGAGTAGATGGATTGGAGGGGTGGGGATTTGCCGATGGTCGGTTTGCTCAACTGCGGCCCCACCTCACAGTGAAAACGTTACTACTGGAATAAAAATGCCATATACTCCTATACTAATAAAACATTAAGGCCACGAGGCGATGCAGTGCTGGTTACAGGAGGCAAGAAGAAGAGATGCATCCATCAACGACGTCCACCTCCTCGACTCAGGGCGCCGGCCCACCGAACGGCGGCTATGTAGCAGCGGCTTTCGTGGCCAGGTCGACGTGCTTCTGAACAATGGCGTCCAAAGATTCCAGCCGCTGGAAGAAGGCCAACGCCTTTCTGTCCTCGCTGGCCTTGTAGTGGACTATGTAGATGATTTCCTCATAGACGTGGATGTGCAGTTCGACGGTTTCTTGCATGGCGAGGCGTTGCCCGACGAGCGCGGCCTCGAGGTGCACATTCTTCGTCGCGACCTCCGGCACCTGCAGGGCCACCAGGGCTTGAAAGAGTTCCTCACCATGGAGGCCGATGAGGGTGACAGGCAATGAGGAGCCTGGGCGCGCGGGCTAGAGCAGTACGGCAAGCTCGTCCTCGCGCTTCTTGACGGCGGTGAACTTGCAGATGGAGTTGACCATCATGTCGTCCATGCGAGAGGCGAAGCCGGCATCGGCGAGGGCTACGACGCCGGCGATCACCAGCACCGTCTGGAAACGCTCTGCGGTGCGGGACCGCAGGCCGGCGCCTTGGATGATTTGGCACAGCCGACTGGCGCTCGCGTCCATCGCCTCCATAGGTGCTTCTGGCTTCTGGTCACTTGGTCTTGGATTGGAGCGAGCAGTGTTGCGTAGAGATTAGGAGTAGATGGATTGGAGTGGTGGGGCGCCTTTATATGAGAATCCAAACTCTGTTGCATTCACATCGTGCTGGCTCTATTATGCTTCTCCAATTAATTCCCTCTGCATGTAGAGTAATTTGAGGATGCATCATTGACCGTTCAACGTCTCGTGAACCGCTACCCTCTCCCTCCTTCGCATTCAAGCACCTATGGAGGCGACTGCCGCTCGCGTCTATTGCGTGTCAGGAGACGTTCCCGTCGACGACGAGGTGCCTATGGTGACTTCATAAATTTCAAGATGATAGTACTAGTATACTCAATATTGTGCACCGCGACCAAGGCCGAGAGGAAAACGAGAGAACTACTTATTTATTTACGGTGTAGATTCACTCATTTTGCTCCATATGTACTCCGTCTCGGTGTAGTCTAGTCACTTGTTGAAATCTCTAGAAAGGCAAATACTCCTTTCTGGTTTACAAGGCTATACTAGCAAGTACTCCCTTCGTCTGAAAATACTTGTAATCAAAATGGATAAAAAAGATGTATCTAGAACTAATATACATCTAGATACATCCCGTTTTATTCATTTTGATGACAAGTATTTCCGGACGGAGGGAGTACTACAATAGTGGGCTCACATAGCAATTTTGTCTCATGCAACAGCCTAGCTATATGCATGCTCCAAGGTTCGCAACTGCCACGTTTGGGTTACACTTGGCTCTTCGCCTCTTCGAGAAGACGAACAATGATGTTACTACTACTGCTTCTACAGTATCGAATCCACTACTGCAAGTCCGTCCACCGCGAGCGGGAGGGATAGCTTGTTGTAGTACTATAAGCAAAAGCCTGTCCTCGTCTGCGAGCCACCGCGCGCATGGGCGAGGGAGAAGGCGTGTAGTAGTAAAATCAAGCTTCTCCTCGTTGTACGAGTTGACGCTGACACATCATAGCACTGGCCCCACATGGTTGCCTCTAAACTTGGCTGAAAGACCCGCAGTGTACAATACTCCATTTGCTGCAACCTCTAACATTTACCCCACCACAAATTAAAATATATATTCCTGTCTTGACCAGATGAGCGTGCAAACTAGAATCACCAGGATGACAGGTAGGGCCAGAAGATTATTTTAATCAAAAAAATATAGCATGGAGCCGACCCCAACGATTTTAAGCTTACAGGCACGGTACACGCTATCCTAGACTACTCTACACATGAAACTGCCACACGAGCGTCCGGGCTGCGCTTGGCTCTTCGCCTCTTCGGGAAGTCGAACAAAATGATGGAGTACTACTGCAGTGGAGGAGTACTACAGTATGCTTCTGGCCATCTGACACCGATTGAACTGCTGCATGTCCACCGCGTACGGGAGGGAGAGCGTGTAGCGAACGAAAGCTTCTCCTAGTCCTGCCAGCCACCACGCTCATGGGCGAGGGAGGGACGCAGCTTCATTGACTTACTGCTCCTGCCTTTGCGTCCATGACAGGTGGGCCCAACAGGTCGGTGGCCCACCTGTCATGCAGCCAAAGGCAGGTGCGGTTAAGGCGAGAGGGCGTTGTAGTAATCAAACTTCTCGGTCTTGTACGAGTTGACGCGACACATCAAAGCACTGCACTCGATATATTTCAATAATTTGCGTTTACCGATGCATTAATTACAACGCATGCATGCATGCCGTGACTCTCCTTTTGATACTTGCATGTGTTGATTTAATGCACCTTGAAGTAGTATGAATATGTGACGGTAAAGCTTTGTAATGCCCCGACCCTAATAAAGCGAGAGATGGTTGTGCACGAGGAGGGCGAGATCATGCAGACGGAACAGGACCCGACGATGGAGCTCTCTATGGTCTCGATGGACCTCACCTTGCTCCACTGCCCCTTGTGCCTCCGCCCCTTGAAGCCTCCAGTGCATGAGTTTCGAATACACTTTGTCCGTTCGGCTGATCGAGCAAGGTGCAGGTTTCTTGATTTATGTGTTGTTCGATTGATTTGTGCAGTGCAAGGGAGGGCACCTGGCTTGCGCGGACTGCCGCGTCGAGCGCCCCGGGAACCAGCGGCAGTGCCAGAAGTGCGAGCGCGGCAGTGGCTTCGATGTGCGGAACACGGCGGTGGACGCCGTCCTCTCCTCGGTGAGGGTGGAGTGCCCGCACGAAGGCTGTGGGCTCTACGTCACTTACCACAAGCTCGCCGACCACTAGAGCGTGTGTCCGCTCGCGCCCTACAAATGCCTCGTGCCCGTCTGCAGCTACGAAGGCCCGTCACCGGTGCTGTCCCACCACATCAGCACCGTGCATCCCATGCCCGTGCACAGGATCTAGTACGGCAAGGCGCTCCAGCTGCAAGTGCCACTGTCAGAGCCACGGCTCTTGCTGTTGGAAGAGGAGGACGGTCGCGCGTTTTTCTTGGTCGACGGCGTGCTCGACATCGGCGCGCCTATCGCCGTGTCGGTCGTCTGCATCACAGCGGGGGCGTCCCCACTGCCGCACTACGTGGCCAAGCTATGGGCGAACGGCCCGCCGGGGGAGCCCAAAGGCAGGACCGACGCAGTTAAGGTGGAAATGGAGGTGACAAGCAGCTGGGATCCCGGCGACGTCGCCGTGTAGGAGCTGACCTTCTTCATAGTTCTGCCCAAGCTGGTGGCCGGGGCTAAGCTGGTGTCCCTCCACATTCAGATTGACAAGCTCACGTCCTAAATGATTCTACAGTGCCTTCTGTTTATCTTAGTAATATGCTAATATAGGGGTTAGCTCGGTCTACTTTAGCTTAAGAGATGGTGGGTTTTGGTGGCGATGCAGCAATTACCTCGACATCAGATCATCAGTGAAAGTAATTTCGAACAGTTGAATGGATATTTTGTGTCTGTTGGATATAAAGATCCTTTGGGTAAGAAGTAACAGCTTATATGCTTTTTTTCGAAACAGAACAACGATACTAGTATAATTTTTGTTGACATGCACTAATATTTTCGAAACGGACGTCGGGCTGTAGCTAGAAGGGCGGTTGGGACGCGGCATTGGCCCATACCGCGGTGACCCCCGATTGGGACGCACCAACTGTGGATTTTCTCCCTCGCCGATGTCGACCGCGTCTACGCAGAACATTGTTCCCTTCCCCCAGCTGCGGGATCAGGCCGGATATGTGACCAGCGGTGTGGCCACCGTCATTCTATGCTTGTGAAGAGAGCAACCCAAGCAAGCAGGATTGTAGCTTAGGCTCCTGCTAGTGTATATATATTGGTTTTCTTTTTCTCTCCATATCAACCATTTTATATTGCGTACGTGTCATTGAAGAGTGAAATGATGGTTGCTTCTTCCGACTAACTTACTGTGTGATTTGACTGCTCCTTTAGTGGCCCCTACACGTACTCCCCTACGTGTATGCAACAGTCACACGTACACATGGACGCAAAAACGCGCGCGACGCCCTAATGCATGCATGTCCGAGCACACGACGGAACACACACGGTCACGCTCAAGTGCTCAACCTACACGTGCATGCACACACATACTCAGCCAGGGTGAGCTAGTGACCGTATAAACACCGGAAAATGTATATATTGAGCGCAATGAGCGTATTATGAAGTCCACTGACCGTATTTTTACAAATATACAGTGACAGACAGTGTATTTATCTCGTTTGAAATTAAGCCATATTAACCGGAGAGGAGGCAGTATGGACTAGCATTACTTTGCTGTGTCCCGTCAACTTGCCGAACGAGGAGAAGCTTGCAGGACGGGAGAAGCTTGCGCGCGGTGGCTCGCAGGACAAGGAGAAACTTTTGACTAATGCAAGCTGTCCTTCGCTCAGGCGGTGGACGTGCAACAGTTAATTCGGTGTCAGATTGCCAGAAGCATACACTATACTAGTACTATTATTGTTGCACTTCCCGAAGAGGCGAACAGCCAAGCGCAAAGTTTACTAGTACTACTACTATAGTCTATAGAGGTACTATACTAGTACTAGGAACCGGATGGAGGAGCGTCTGCACTCTTATTATATTTTTAAAATGTGATAAAGCAATCTTCAACACATTTGGTTCTCTTCGAGGGTTCTCGCATGTGATAATGGAAGTTGATTGCATGGAACACTCGCCACAATTCTCGCTTAATTCTGGCTCATATCCTGTTACAAATAGGAGCGCTCGGTAATATTTCCTCTTTTTTTGTTATTCAGCATGTAAACAGGTCAGCAAACCTTGCGGCGCATCTTTGTGCGAACCGTGCTTGCTGCACTTTGAATGTGGCCGAGAGCTGGCTTGATGAAACACCTCGCTTCCTACTTCTTTTTTGCGGGGTACCTCGCTTCCTAGTGACCAGTGTCTTGGCTGATCGTCCTAAGAATGCTTATATATGAATAAAGCTCTCTCATTTACCCGCAAAAAGATTAAGCCATATTAACCGGAAAGGAGGGAGTATGGACTAGCACTACTTGTTGGTGTGTCCCGTCAACTCGCAGAACGAGGAGAAGCTTGCAGGACAAGGTGAAGCTCGCTTACGCCTTTTGACTAATGCAACGTACCCTCGCCCAGGCGGTGGACATGCATCAGTTCATTCGGTGTCAGATTGCCAGAGGCATACACTGTAGTACCGAACATGCGGAGTACCATCATTGTTCGACTTCACGAAGAGGCGAAGAGCCAAGCACAAGGTTTAGTAGTACGAGTAGTACTACTACTACTAGAACCGCATGGTGGAGCCTCTGTACTCTTATTTTTCTTAATCTCTGATCAAGTACACATTTATTCCGGAGAAGGGCGGAAAACGGCAGCCCAACATGTAATGATGATATCGATCAACCATGCTCGAATATATCTTGGCCTCCGTGCGATCCCGTCTGTGTGTTCTCGCTCCTCGTCTCTCTCAAGGAACGGCGGGTTGGCCATTTTGCCGTCAATTGAGATCGGTTTGCTCACACTCCGGTCCCACATGTCAGTGATATGCCAAGAGGAGGTGCGTTGACCGACTGGCCATACGCGTACTTGGTTTTGCACCTTCATACTACTCCTCCCTCCGTCACAGTTTACAGGGCGCGCTTCATTATGATGCATTTCTCTCAATGCATTTCCACCACCAGAGAGACTTTAGACGCGTTTGGTTTAATGCTCAATTAATTAGGGCGTGGTAACCGCAATTTTCTCTCGATGTAGTACTACGGAGTGGAGTAAGTGCATGCATGTGTGTACCCGGGGTGGAAGCACTGCATGCATGTGTGTACGCATTATTTCCTCTAGTAATAGACGCCGTGCTATAACTACCAATGCTATTTTTCAGGCCGATCGCTAGTCGCCTTGGTCCCAGAGATTTTCTCTTTTTCTGAAGCGCGCTCTATAAACAGTGACGGATGGAGTAGTATGAGCGGATTCAAAGAAGAGCGTATTGATGGTTGCTTCTTCCGAGCAACTTACAGTGGGAAAGGTGGGGCTTATGATTTGACTGCTCATTACTCACTATTAATGCGGCGCAACGACCGGTCTGAGTCTCCCATGCGGCTGTGCACTACCCCCTCGGTTCTTAAATATACTCCGGAGTATTTGTCTTTCTAGAGATTTCAACGAGTGACTACTCAAATATTTGTCTTTTTAGAGATTCAAATGGACTACTACATACGGATGTATATAGACATATTTTAGAGTGTAGATTCACTCATTTTGCTCCGTATGTAGTCACTTGTTGAAATCTCTAGAAAGACAAATATTTAGGAACGGAGGGAGTACACATACGAAGCAAAATGAGTGAATCTACACTCTAAAATATGCCCATTTGAAATTTGTAAAAAGACAAATATTGTTGATGACAGTTGCGACGACAAAAAAGAAGCATATTCCTTGTCCTAAGGGAAGATAACAACACGGTTGTGTTTGTCTAAAACGGTGTGAGGACGAGATTGCAATATGGAAAGTACGCCGGACGAGCTACGTTTTGTGCAAAGAACTATGGAAGATCCACATGCAGCGACGTGGGAAGACGGGCAGTGGAGCAAGGCCGGAGGGGATACCTGGAGGTCGTCGGGATGTAACTAGGTGAGCGGCGGCGGGCGGAATCTGCCCATACTGCGGCAGCGAGCAGGTGGCGTAGGCCCTACCGCGCCGGAGCTTGGTCAGAGAGAACGGCGTGTACCGCAGATCGGGACGTGCTGCCTCGGCGCCGTCGAACGGAGAAACGATGCACGTCCTCCCTTTCCGCCGGCGGACGGGATGCGGCCGGATCAGTGACCAACGGTGAGAGAGAGAGAGGCCACCGCAGCCTTGTGTGAGATACTCTGAAGAGAGACAAACCAGGCAGGGAGGCTCCATTGTATATAGTGGAGCGGACTACCTTTTTCTCCATAAAAATCGTTTTATATTCTGTGTACGTGCCATTGAGCGATATAACTTTATTTAAAAATAACGCGCCAACGCATCAAGTCGAACTTTGTTTCGTGCACGCGTGGTACACGACCTCCGTAGGTAAACAACCGCTACACGCGTTCAAATTAGCACGTGGGCTGCCATTTCGTACAGAAATGAGCTCCACCGTGTACCCGCGCGGGTGTGGCTGGGCACGAAGCGTGAGTACGTGCACGGTGCACCTATTCTCTTCTTGTATACGTACACCACCTACGTGGGGTTGTGTGAGAGAGATACAAACGTAGAGAGATATAGTGTGTGGGTTCGTGAGAGTTTTTTTAGGGGGGGGTCAATCAAAAAATGTAACATATGCAATGTGTGTGAAATAGAGTCCTGGATATATCATATATATAGAGGGGGCGATCCACGAGAAGAGAGTGGAGGTATCATCGACTTGAGGTGTCCATAGAATCGAAGAGAGGGATGATGTGTGTGTGTGTGCGCGCGCGGTCGATAAAGAGTGCCATCGAATTTGTGTGTGCCCACGTCAAAGATATAGAGTGGCTGGCCTACTAGAACGAGAGAGGGGACAGGTGCGGTTTGTCTCTGTGGCATGGATACCTACCTACAGCGCTCGACTATCGGTGTGTGGTGGGGGGGAGGGAGGCCTAATTAACTATAGAGGTACAATGGCTGGTATATGTGTGGAGGAGGAGAGAGGCCTACCTCATGTATTAAGGGAGATCGATCTACCTCATGTATTAAGGGAGATCGATCGGCATCCATGCATATGTGTAGGAGAGGAATAAGGTTGGGAGAGAGACAGAGCTAGAGTGTTGGAGGGGGTGGTAGTGGAGTTGCTTCTAACAAATGGTGGGATAGGCTTGCTAGACAACCGGAGGGCACGCCTGCAATATCAATAAGAGAGGGGATGGCTGCCTGTCTGTGCACGTGCGTGTGAGAGACGGGTCAGGAGGCATGCACGAATGATGAGGGGGGAAGATATGGCTGTGGTAAGCAGACATAACTACATAGGAAGATCAATCGTCCTTTGTCAGAGAAAGGAGAGACATAACTTGTGAGGTACGTCGATCGATGGGGGGGAATAGTTAAAGTCGACCTAGGTATATGTTGGGAGATCGATCGGTATACATGCATGTGTGTGTTAGAAGCAAATGAGGCACGGGGAGAAGGATAGAGAGAGAGGGATGCATCTAGGAGGTGGTGCGAGAGTCGTACTATATCGAGGGGGAAGGAGTGTGCGAGTACGAGATCGATGAAAAGAGTGGTGGGAGTGAGGCATGGACGGTGATAAGAGAAGAGGGGAAGCTTGTGTTTGTGCTAGGCACACCTGGCTAGAGAGGCATATCGATCGATGTGTGCCGTAAAGAAGGAGCTGGGGGGCCTACACACACCGTGGGTGAACGACCTAAAGTGAAAAGACGAATTTGCGCGATGGAGCTAGAGAATGCTGAGGGAGGGTGAGAGGGATGCGGGCGTCTGCATGCATGAGAGAAAGTTAGCGCTAGCTAGCTACAAAGATAAGAGGATTGTGTGGGTGTAAAAGACGAATAGAGATCATACTTCATTATAAAAAGCGAATTCAGATATTTGAAGAATTTATCATAGTGTTTTAAACCGACGCATGTGTGAATATATATAACGGTGATACACATGGTGTGGTTATGAACATGTTATACTACATATAATATATTTTATCTCTACTCTTATAAAAAACGGAGTTGTTGATGATGGTGCCATCCTGCAATATAGGCCGTCCGATTTATATCTGACGGATAGGAAGGAAACTATGGCAATTTTGAAAAAAGATACCCACACCCCTCTCCATATTTGCAAATTAGGCCTCCCCTTGATCATGTTGATGTTCTGTGGAACGCATGGGCATCTTGCTAGTACTACGTATAACATATAGAACATTGATCATAATTTGGGCTAATGTGTGGCTTTTGCAGCTCAGGTCTAAATACTTGTCATAATGTAGGGGGCGGGGCACTATACTATGTGTGATAAACACGGTGTACACGTATGGAACATGGTTTAGATTATGAATATATAGTTAGTACATCAAATGTACTATTATTTGGAATCAACATCAAGTGTATTCAAAAATAGAATTCGAGTTCATGTAGTACACATAGTTCATATCTATCTCTATAGTAATCATGTGGTGTGTTATTAAGGTAATACACGAATGATGGTTGAAGTTGGCAACAATCATGATTGTAGATTTGTTATTGAAATAGAGAAACGAATTCAAATTCAGTTCGAATTGCAGCGGTAGTATAGACATTTGGAATGCACTAAAATGTTGGTATGAGTAGGTTACATGCATTATACAGCAAGCGAAAAAATTTAATTGGACATAACATGGATTCATACTACCGAATAGCATTTAATTGCACTAAATTGTTGGTATGAGTAGCTTTAAATAGCATTTTTATAGTAAAACGGGGCAAGACTCTCTCTTTGTGTGGTGTGAATAGTTTTATTTTTTTCGTTTTCTTTTTGGTTGAGGGAAGTGCGAATTGATTTGGTACGTACAAGTACAATATTACACGTTAGGCTTGTCCCTAAAATTCAACCCGCGCCTTGTTATATCCCGAAAATTCAGATATCGTGCTCTCAAAACTGGCGCCTTCACAACCCGCGCCTTGCTATCCCGAAATTACAACGCGCGCGAAAACTCCCTCCAGCTGCCAAATCCCGACACGCGAAATCCCCCTTCTAACCCTGAGCCGAAAGGGCCGCTAGTTCAAATCGCTGCGGGGTACTTTTGTAACACACCCTACATTTTGGACAAGCGCATCCCTAAGTCATGGTTCACCCCCTCCCGTCGCCTCCTTTTTGCCATTCGAAATCCCAGGCCGCCGTAACCTCTCTGCTCCAGCCGCGAAACCCCACCCTCCTCCGTCTGTCACCTCACTGCTGCCCAGCCGGAGCCTCTTCCCCGACGACGTCATCCACCGCAACAGCTCGACGTCCCTCGTCCACCTCCCCGGATGAGGATCCGTCGTCCATCTCGTCGTCCCGCCGGTTCAGCCGCCCCGTCGTCCACCTCCAAGGAGCTGCTCCGACGATCGCCTCGTCTATCGCGGCTGCTCCATCCCCACAGCGCCGCCTTAGCGTGCTCCACCAGAACCGCATCATCCTCACTGACTCCTCGGACGAAGCCGAGGCCTACTCGGCGCCATCAAAGAGTTGTACACTCATCGCATCGCACCATCTCCTTAGCTCGACCTCCCGGCACCGACGGTGCTCCATCCCGCACCCCCATGGAGCAGCTACCTTGAAGCCGGCACCGCAGGCGACATATCCACGGCGGCTCTCCCCCAGTGTGAGGCCCCTTCGGCGGCAGCGTCCATACCAGCCGGATCTGCTGCTGCTGCTCCGGCTCTCGCTCGCTCGCTCGCGCTGCTACTACTGCTCCGGCTCTCGCTCGATCGCTCGCTTGCCCAGCTGCTGCTGCTCCGGCTCTCGCTCGATCGCGCTGCTGCTACTGTTCTCCACCTCGCTCGTGCTGCTGCTCTGCTCTGATTTAGCTACACTTCAGTCGACTGAATCGACTTATGGGTCAGTCGATTTTCAGGGGGTGGGGGGCTCGCCGGAGTTAAGGAAGAACCACCCGCAGCGGGGACGGGGGCTCGCCGGAGAGGTACCCTACTATCTATCTTAGGGTTTAGGGTGGGGGCGGGGGGCCTATAGGGCTGGCCGGGGCGGTGGCGGGCCAGCGGTGGGGAGTTGTTTCGGGGTGGCGAGGTGGCGCTAGGGCCGGCGGTTCGGCCGGTGGTGGCTGGCGGCTCAGGGGGTGCAGGTTGAAGATGAACTGCAGGCCCTCCCTAAACTACATGTCAAGTGCCTCTCTGGTACCATTGCGTTCAGTTTCGACAGTAACATTCAGATTCCATAGTAAATTTCAGTTTCGACAGTTAAGTTCAGAGTCAACAGTTTTTACCTCATCTGTTGTAGTCAGGTGGTTTTTGGTGATGTAAATTTTACATCTATTTTACATCATCAATTGGAGATGCTATTAGAATCCCACTTGAGATTGACGATGTCTGCCTTGTGCTGCTTCAGCCTTGACGTCTTACGGCTCACCGGGACTACTTCAGCCTTGATGTCTGATGGCACATATCGAGGAAGCAATGAATAGTATAACTGTCTAATATCTGGTTCACCTAGGGTATGCCTATGTTGTTCATCTTGGGTGGGAAACAAATAGTAAAGCAATCATCATCTGTCTTTTTATTAAATTAAAGCAATCATCAGCCTGCTATCATTATTTTTGTATCCATCCACTGGTTGTTACCATCTCTCTAAATTTCTCCATGCTCTCCTTGCATAATCTCACCATATTTTTTTCGTATGCATGTCAGATATTGTACACAGTCATGCTGAACATGTAGAGAAAAAGAGAAGAGTTTTGCACGGCAATACAATGTCATGCAGACATCGCTCCATGGTGGGTTCAATGGCAAACCCTCCCCACCCCTCTCCAGATTGTAATCCAGAGGAAGATCTCTGTTCTGAGGCGGATTCAGACGCCGCTGACCACTCCTATTTACCCCCAAGGTATTTGCTCTACCTTGGCATGATGATGTTAGTCATATCATGCATATGTTGCCTTGCAGTGCCTACTTTTGACATCATATATGTCATTTGCTTAGTTTAGACATGTTCTATAATGCCACCTGTTTAGTTTCTATATCATATATGGGAATTGTGCAGCCTCATGTCTTTTAGCCAGCCATAATATACGTGAAATGTGCAATGCCATCCTGTTTAACCAGGCATCATATATTTGAATGATATCTTGCCCGTCCTTTTCTTCATTACATTTCCATTTGTCGACAATGTTTGTACATTAAACTACTCTTCCTGTGAATCAGCCATTTGGGTGGGAGATTGAAAAATCTGGAGTGAAAACAAGGCCTTCAGAGCAGACAGTGCTACCTGTCGAAGCAGATTTCTTGTTGGGTCCCGATAGCTCCTCGGAGATGGATTCAGAGACAGATGACCAGTCCTATTCCCCCACCGAGGTGTATGCTCTAACTTGGCACGGTTATACTGCTCATATCATGCATATGGTGTCTTGCATTGGATAGATTAGACATCATATACACAATATTCAACACCATGTTCTTAGTGCAGACATCATATCTAATGCCCTCTGTTTAGCATATAAATCACATATGTGAATTAAATGATGCGATCCTGATTACTTAGATAACATGTAGGTGAATTATGTGATGCGATCCTGTTTTGTTATTCATCATATCTTTGAATTATGTTATGCTATGCTATCCCGTTTAGATAGACATCATATATGTGAAATTATGTCATACTATCCGTTTTAGTTAAACAATATACATGTCAACTATTTCATGCCCTCTTTTTTCCACACTATCTATTGCATCTGTCTCTCATACAATGTATGTACATTCAACTATGTTTCCTGTTTATCAGCCATTTGAATTGGAGCGGGTGATGCCAGCATCTAGCGGACTAAAAACACGGTCTTCAAATAAAACAGTGCTACCTCTTGGTGGAGATAGCACCTCGGTTGTACATGCACGAGAACCAGCCCTACCACACATAACCCAAACTCTCCCAGATTGTACCCCTACTGCGATGGACAGAGAACCAGCTTCACCCAATCTAACCCCAACCCCAGCAGATAGTAACCCAATTCCTGTTGACACAGCACCATCTCCACCACAGAGCTCCCAAACAAGAGCAGTTAGTAAGGCAGCTTCAATGCCTAAAGGGCCAGTACTACCATGGCGAACCCCAACTCCACCAGTTAGTACGCCTATTCCTGTGGAGGAAGCACAACCAGCTAGTCGTAGTTTAGCATCTAACGCATTTGATGTTGTTAAATCGTATGTGCGTATCTTCCCATCTTGGGAATATTATACTGAAGATGAAGGAAAATGCCAGTTGCAGGTGTTTGTCCAGGAGTTATGTGTAAGTAATGTTATTCATGGCAATTACTTTGCTTTGTCCCATACATCCTACCTCCATGATGGTTATAATATAGCAAATTTTCCCATTTTTCTCTATAGATAAGGACCGATTTGGAAACTCAGGATGAGGTAACCTCTGCTAATACCTCTGCTATCTTCAAGAATGCTTGGTGGCAGTATCGGAATTACCTAAAGAAAACGTACTTCACCGGCAAAGAAACCCATCAAATTCCCTTACGTTCTTCTGAGACACATTTACTGGACGATGACTAGGAATGCCTTGTTCTGTACTGGTCCCGAACCAAGAATGTGGTAAGGTCTATGAGCTCATTTTCTATTTTTAAGTACTATACTCTTGCGTCTTACTGTACTCAGTTCATGTAGAACAAGTGCCTAAACCTGAAGAACAACTGTTCTAATTTAAGATTCCATTGCTATCATAGTTCAAAAATGCGCTAGGCGTTAATTGTGCGTTTTGCCACCGCCTTGCGCTTTACTGACCAAAGTGCATGCTTTTGCGCAGTTATGCACAGATTAAGCGTAGTTATGCGCAATGCGTTTCGCCAACGCCTAGAGCCTAGGCGCGCTTAAGCGCTCGCTTAGGCGCGCCTTTTTTAACTATGATTGCTATCGTGCATACTGCTTTGCTCTTGTATCACTGTATTTACTCATACAAACTTATTTTTAAATTGAAGGATCCAATCGAAACTGCAATGGCACAACAGGTTTGTTCACGCATGTTTCTTTAACAGGCTCGCTCTTATCAATATCTCTGTTGATTTCAATTTCCATTGTGTATACAGTTGACTTCTCATATCATGCACATTACTAGCATCACAATAGAGCCAATAGTGTTGTTGTAGATGTAGACCCGTGGCACCCATCTGAAATCTTGTTGTGCCGTGTAGTTTCCCACGCTTTGTATTCTTTCACTGCTGCTTTGTCTTGAACTGATATGATTTGAACCGTGTCTCTATTTTGATTTGTCAAGACAATGCAGTGACCATAGGACATAGATATATGTTTGTTTGATGCTTTTATTATGTACTAGTACTTGGCAATAGAAGACTTGGTAGTTTAATCATGTCCACCTTACTAATGAACTGGTTCACCAAAATGAGTTTCATATACTAGTACATGCTAAACTGTTATGTGTCTACTTGTTTCTTCTTTTAGAATGCTGACAGAATATTGGGGAAGAGTGCCTTATTAAGCAATGGTAAAGGAAGTAATGCAGATAAGGTACAGGATAGTGACACATCCTTGTTGGTCTCCAACAAAGCTGATAAAACAGCTAAGGAAGACTATCTCGAAGACAGTGAGACAACCCCAAAGTCCTGTCTTGGTTTAGTGTTGGAGTTACTGGCCACTACCGCTTGCACAAGCTATTCAAACTCACTGTCTGAATCAGTTCAGTTTCTTGGGTCTCAACTACAAGCTGAAAAGACATCGATCAGCTGTGCTGCGACAAGAAGCGGAAGGACTGCGGAAGTCCCTGGAGCATTCAGATGCACACTTTCTGGTGCAACAGCAAGCGTTGGAGGATTTTAGCGCCAAACAGGACAAAGCTAATAAGCTTGCTAAGCTTATTGCCAGCATGGTGGATACCACGTTTCTTGAGCTCTTCTGAAGTTGTTTCAGTTATGCTCTTGTTTGCTGCCGCGATTATTTGCACTGGTGGGCAATTTTGACGGCTAGTGTATGTAATATGCTGCTTTGTTCCCTATATTTGCACTAGTGGCGAACTTTGATGCCCAGTGGATGTAATATGTGTAATAGCGGTAATAGGCTAGCGTTAATTGCTTGCTTATTTATTTCCTTATTGTCTTGTTTAGTTGTTTGCTTGTAGTCAATGCAGTTCTTTTTCTATGTTTTTCTAGTGGCCACAATAACCTATTTTTGGAAACTAGGCCAAAATAATCATGGCAACACACGGATTGTTGTAACCATGGGCCTCCTGCGGGCCGTATGATCCATGGGCCTTCTACGGGCCGTAGGATCCATGGGCCTTCTACGGGCCGTAGGATCCATTGGCCTTCTATACGGGCCGTACGATCCATGGGCCTTCTAAGGGCTGTACGATCCATGGGCCTTTTACGGGCCATAGGATCCATGGGCCTTCTACGGGGCGTATCATCATTTCGCCAATCATGGGCCGTACTATTCGTGGACAATAACGGGCCATTTATTGGCCGCATTTGATAACTCTATGAAAACAGCCCAACAGGGTTTTTTGACATGAAAATGGCCCAACGTATTAACGGGCCACAAACGGTCCGACTGTAACCACGGGCTGAATTTGGCCCACAAGTAGAAAATGTCAGTAACGGGCCGTAAGACCGAATGCTGGAAATGAGCCCAAGAATAAATGGGCCCTGAGAAGGCCGAAAGATATCATGGGCTGGAAACGGCCCAACGGATTAATGGGCCGTTAATGGGTATAAAGTGATACACTGTTCATTACGGGCCAGTTTTACCATGGGCCGTTAAGGGGCCGAGGGTTACTAAGGGCCTCATATGGGCCGAAAGACGTCATGGGCCATCCATGGGCCGGAAGTTAAAACGGTCTGGAATTATATTGGATGGCCCAAATGACGCTACTGGGCCTAATTCGGATAGGCCGTAAACGGGCCCTGGGATAGTGGGCTGTAAATGGGCTATATGCGAACAGGCCATTAACAGGCTTGCCGTGGGCCGGCCCGCCACCGTTTGACCAAGTCAAATGGGCCGGCCTTTTCACAGGAATGGGCCTTTGTTGGGCCGTGCCACATGTCGACGTATCATAGGCGCTTTGGGTCCAATAAGTGGATGACATCTGTCCCAACGGTGAGCCGACACGTGTTTCCTCCAGCCAATGATGATTTTACACGTGGAAAATCCCCATTGGTCGGGGCTGTTAACGGGTTATCGGATCCAAAACCGGACCCGATAGCTTAACAGCGCTCCGTTATGGTGGATGCCACGTGTCGGTCACCCTTGACGAAAGCACTTCTGTGACGCACAATTTATCGTCATGGAAGTGGACACTTCAGTGATGATAATTTTGGTAATGTCATGGAACACTTCTACAGCACAGGTATGACTATCTTGATTATGTCATAAATTTGTCATGGATGTACATGCATGACAGAAAACGTGACCTACTATGACAAACACGTATCATCACGGAAGTGTATTTTTTTGTAGTGCAAGGAGTTATGATCATAGTCATGATTAAAGTTTGAAACATCAAGCATGAGATTGAGATCAAGAGTTAGTGTTGCATTATTTTTTGCGGCCACCGCAATAACCATGGAGGTCCGCCGAGTCCGAGATATGCGTATTGTTTGCTTTTGTGATGGCAGTCTTAGGTAATTTGCCAAGTGCACCGAAGACAGACAGGGAAATTTCTGCTACATCAATCGTTGCGGTTGTTATAGTCGGAATCAGCAACAATTAAGTTATCCGACAAACTGTGGGGCTGATCTTTTCCATCAAAACAGTCTTGCATTTGCTCCTTGACCCACAAAACGGGCGAGTTGGTAAACGCTGGCCTCAAAGCCACGACCCGGAAACGTAGGCGGCCATGACCCAGACTCCTCCACTACCTGCGTCCGCAAATCTCCGCTTTAACGCTTTCCTTCTCTAGACGTGGCCTGGGCCGCCGGTTGCCTCGACGCGCTTCTCCGGCGAGCCCCGGCCACGATTCGCTGCGGTTCCACCTCGCCTCTGTTTCGCGCAGCTTCGTGCCACCCCACGTTGAGCCGGTTTTTTACCGCAGTTTGCTCTAAGCGTCCTCGAGCAACCCCGATGCCGTTGCAGACACGGCCTCGCCATCAAGTTACCTCTGCCATCTCCCGAGACCGAGTCGCCTTGCTCCACCTTCAGTTTATTTTGACTACGCCTCTGAACCGCCAAGGCCGTGACCCGCCTCGTCTCTACTTTGAGCCATTTGCTGCGCGATGAGCCGTTTCTGCTGCGGCCAGCGTTGAGTCTCCAGTTACTATCACACGAGGGAGCCGACCCTGTCGCCACGAGTCACCGCCGTTCCCAGGCTGCCCCTCGCTCAGCTTTGTACCCGAGCCGCCGGGTGCAGTCGCCGCGTCTACAGATGGCCGCTCCCGTCGTGAGCTTGCGCCGAGTCACCGCCTCCGCCTCTACAGCCACGAGCTTCGCCGCTGCGACCTGTGCCGAGCCGCCTCGCCTCAACAGCCGTTCCAAGTGACCACTTACAGCCGTCTTCGAGTCGTCGGAGAACTCGGCCTCGCTTGTCTTCAAATTATCATCATGGCCTCAAAATGGATCTAGTCGCCTATCGCTCCAGGCTGCCGTCGCTCCCCCGCGCTGGGTTTTGCCGTGACCCGTTTCTTGAGCCGCCGATTCTGTGCCGGCTCTGACGAGTTGCCGGCCTCGCCCCCACAGCCTCGCGCTAATCCGCCGAGACGCTGCCGAGAGCCGCAGCCATTTCAACCACAGCCGCCGGCTCGCCTCTCTGCTCTGGGTTAAGCTCTGCCTCGGGTTGCTGTAGGTCGGCCCAGCCGTTTCAGCCGCAGGCTGGTTCTGCCCGCATCGAACCGGGCTTGTCTTCGCATTGGGCCGCCTCTGCCGTGGCCGACGCGTCAAACGGCCGTGCCAGGAGCCGCCCTCACGACCTTACGTTGAATCGCCGAGCTGCTACCATCACATCAAGCGCCGGATACGACCCCGACCTGGGTTGACTGCATCGAGCCGCCTCTGCTACTTCGCGGCCTCACTCATCGTTGCAACCTGACGACGGGTGGCAGGTCACCAGCAAGTTATTGGCGTGCTTCACCTCACCGCCGCGGAATCCATCATCTCTGAGTCACCCTCGAGCACCTCGTTCTTCATCAAGCCGGTCTTCATAGGCCGCACCCATTCTGCCCTTCCCTGGTTTTCGCCGAGTCGGCCACCGTGGTGCCGGTCTCCCCGGGTCACGGCCTCGCTTCATCCGCTTGTCTCCGAGCCGCCTTTGTCGTGGTTCCCTCCGAGCTATCGCCCTGTCTTCACCGCCGAGTCAATGGCTGCACCGCGACAAGCCGTGCTCTTCCTCGAACCGCCACCGGGCGACCTGCCCTGCATTTGTTAAGCCGGACTGGCCTCCGCCTTGGGCTGCCGTGGTCCGAACCCGATGCTCGCGAGTCGCCACTAATGTCGCACCGGCCTTATCTTTCCTCCGAGTCGTCTCTGGCATGGGCCTCCACGCGCTGACCCGCCGGAGTTGTCTCTGCTTCTACCGCGAGCTACCACCACCACTTCAGGCTGAGCCGCCGGGGTTCGCTGACCCGCCTCCGCGGTGGCTGCACTCCAAGACGCGCTTCCATGTTGCCTCTGCTATGGTGAGCCGCTACTGGCCTCCGAGCCATCCTGCGACCCTGCCGGAGCAGGCCTCGAGCCCTTGCCACCACGCCGTCCGAGGTCCGCTGCTAGCGCGCCTCCCTGCAGTAAGCCGCCCTACCGCTGTTCGTGGGAAGAGGACTAAAAGTCAAGGGTCGGTCGCTTAGCAAAAAAAACCACTTGTCAAACATGACCCGGAGGATCAATTCTGAGCCGCCCGGTGCGGCGGTTTTTGCTGTCACCTCTGTCATCATTGCTGCAACCCTATGGCTGATGATTTTTGGTCAAACATATTAGCTGAAATCCATCCTGTCAAGTTTCTACTGATATATTTTTATTTTCTTCGAGAACAATTACTCTCGTTTGTGTAAATTCTGATGTAGAACTCACTATTACAAAGGAGACCATCAAGCTATGGCCCTTGCTTACACTGGATGGGTCAATGGACAGGGTCAATTATAACCCGCCGAGATTCAACATATTCTAGCAATCCACTGATCATATCATGGTCAAGCATGGAGAGTCTCAAGCCAACTCCTCGAGTAGTCTTAAGACTCGGGGGCTACGATGGCATGACTCAGTAAATGACTGACAGTTTAAAGCAAGTCAAGAACTCCGGGTCAGTGGAGGGAAGATAACCCGGTCCCGGAGGCTGCTGTTATACTGATGAAAATTTCCAGCTCAAAATGAAGATTCTGGTTTAAAATCTGGTTCAAGGGAAATCTATCTCCTGCAAAGCTTTGAAGCTCTCAATATCCGGTTTAAAACTCTGGTTGAACAAAGAAATTCATCTCTCGCAAAAGTTCAAGTTCTCAGAAAAATTAAAGGGACCAAAGAGAGTCTGTTGCAAAGCACAACTCAAACATAGGTACCCGCTGAGCACAGCTCAAAAATATTGCTTGGGGGCTCTTTTTGTTCTAAAGAAGAAGAGTTGCTATAACCCTTGTGATAGGCTTAAAAGCCAGGCTTGGAAGCCAGGTGTATTCACCTAAAACCCCGGGTTATCCTGCCTGTATGCCAGATGCTTCTCCATTAGGTAATCCTGATTGACTCGCCGAACTCTTAACAGTCAATCTTTTAAACAAGACCCTAAACTCGTCAAGGTTAAAATGCTGGTTTGTCATGTGAGGGCACGGCTTACGAAAAGCAAGGAGAAGCTCAGGCTGAAAACCCGCCTTCCTTGAAACTTGGTTATACCGGCCTATTTGCACGATGTTACTCCGACCCCGCCATACTCTCGATAAGTCAATCTATTAAAGACCCTGAACTTATCCAGGTTAAAATGGTGATTGGGTCATGTGAGAGCCGGCTCAACGGAAAGTGCGGATACTCCAGCGGCTATCATACTAGTTTCATTGAAGAAGATATTTTGGCTTGGCGGCCTATGAAAGCCTTGATTTTCTTATTTTTGATTTGAATGTCTTTTTGAGTTTTTCTCTTAGTAATACATGGTTGAAAACCAATAAAGCTTATAATGCCTTACGAATCATATATGACATTAACCGGTGTTTATTAACCCAGCCTGGCTTTCGACTATAAGTCGCCAGTATGAGATAAGATAAAATCTGGTGTTTATTAACCCGGCCTGGCTTTCGACTATAAGTCGCCAATATACATTTGGATTGCGCCATTGGAATCAAGCGCTTATAAATCATTGGATATATTATTCAAATCTTTAATAGCCAACATGGCTGGATTTTTATTATGGTTATCAATAACCAGTATTATGATTGAGGTTTTCAGAGTCGCTTTAGCGCAATGGATATTATTTTATCGATGGATATGATTTATTCTACAATGGAAGGAATACTCCCAAGTCGCTGCAGGCTTACGACCCGACAATTGGGGGCTACATTATTCAAGTTGAGATTACATCAAATATGCAAGTCTCATGTCGTTGCAAGCATGCACCATGACACTTGGGGGCTAATGCAAAGTCATTTTTACTGGCCTTATTGAAGATCCGACTCATCACATCATAATGAGCCGGCACTTGGGGGCTACTAATTGCTCCTGTCGAAAATTCAAGGTACACAAGCCTTATTCCATTATATTGAAAGGTACATTACTCAGTTGGTAGAGTACAAAGCTCTTAACCTTATGGACGTGGGTTCAAGCCCCATGGTAAGGGTTACGTCATATGATATTATTTTCAATGAAGTATATATAAAATCCTTGCTCATTATTGCATAATGACCCGACCCTTGGGGGCTACACTGGTTAAAGTTCTTATGAGCATAAGGCAAGTTCAAGTCCCAGGTTGCTGCAAGCATGACAACCGGCACTTGGGGGCTACATATGTGGAATACTCAGTTTATGATTAGTGACTGAGATGAACAAATTGGATTTCTTCAAGGTTGTGACATTTATATTGAAGCAAGTCTTAAGTTGTTGTTACGCTACCTTCTTAAGACTTGGGAGCTACAAGTGATAGGCATATAAGAGGTATATTTTCAATCTTGATGTTAACTACAATTATGACTCGGTGCCATCAATATTTATAAACCGGCAATTTTGGCAATGATAAACCGGCAAGTTCTACATCCTTAAGCCGGCTGAAGATCAGATGAGTATTTCAAAGACCAATATTTTTGTTAAGCATTGGGAGCTAAGTCAAATGAATTATTCTTCACAATATTTCTTTGTGACAAACCAATGCCAGCAAATTGATTATGAAGCTGGCCTATTGACCCGGATTTTCTAGAAGAAGGAAATGAAAAGGACTTAAGGATGATCAGGATCAGTTTAACATGGATAAATCCAAATTAAACTAGGGGCTAATGTCGGGGATATACCCCGCGGTATGACCCGGCTGGGGTTATAACCCGGCTGGGACTTGGTAAACCGGAAGATGGTAAACCGGCAGACAGTTAACCCAGACGGTAAACCGGCAGGTGATAAACTGACAGATAGTTAAGTCATATGATAAACCAGGTGATAAACCAGCTCACAGTTAAGTCAGATGATAAACCAGGTGGTAAACCGGCAAACAGTCATAACCCGGCAGACAGTCATAACCCAGCAGACAGTCATTACCCGGCAGACAGAGTCGCCTAGGGTTAATAAGCCCGAGACGTTAAGAAGCCCAAGATGTTAAGAAGCCCATGAAGAGAAGTCAGAATAGTTTAAATCTTAGTCCGAGATGGACTCTACATGTAACCCGCCCCTTCAACTTATATAAGGAGGGGCAGGGCACCCCAAGAGGAAGGAGATAATCTTAAGGTTAGACACAACTAGGAGAGACGGCTTATACGGCGACTCCCTGATGATCATAATGAGACCTAGCCTCAAACATCATGTAGGGTTGTTACCAGATGATGTTTCCTGGGGCCCGAAGCTGTCTAAACCCTTGTCTTGTGTTGCGTCTCTCGATTCCGCTCAACCCCTCTCAAGCTACCGCATAGATGCGTTGGCCTCACGACTCAGTCCTCACACTAGGACATCTGTCGTGACAATTCCACGACACTAGGGGAGTCGACGAAATATTCATCCAACCGCCGCAGAGTCCAAAACCACCAGATCCATTCTAGACACCATCTCGCACTAGTAGGAAAAGGGGCTTTTACCCCGGTTTGTAAGGGCCTTTTGTCCCAGTTTTCGAACCGGGACTAAAGGGTCGTTACTAAAGCCCTAACCCTTTAGTCCCGGTTCTTACACGAACCGGAACAGAAGGTCCTCCACGTGGCCGCTGCTGCCAGCGTAGGCAGGGGGGCCTTTGGTCCCGGTTGGTGCCACCAACCGGGGCCAATAGGCAGGGCCTTTTGTCCCGGTTGGTGTAGGCATCCACGCGTCAGCATTTCAGGGGCTGGGGTTTTTGTTTTTTTGAAAGGGGGGGGGTTGGGGGGTTAATTTAGGTGTTTCATATATTGTGTTAGCTAGCTAATTAATAGAGAGAAGTGTCCTCTCTTATCTCCGTGCTTGGTCGATGCTACGTACTATATACGTATGGAGAGGACTAGACACGCTAGCTAGTAATCAAATGAAGGAAACGGAAGGTCGTCATGAACATATGCATACAGAGAGAAGTGATATCGACCACCTCTCCTTCTCCGAGAGATTGGTCGAACAACAAGTTCTCGTATATCTATCCGACACTACCGGCTACATATATACAATAATTATCTCTTACAATACAATCTCCTAATTAAATTGTAAGAACACAGGGTCCACATAGTATTCTCCGTTTTCAGCGATCACGTGGTCAAGGAAGAATGCCGCCAATTCCTCTTGAATTGCTCGCATACGATCTGGTGCTAGGAGTTCATCCCGCTTTCGAAACATCTAATTTGAAGAAGGGGGTCAATACATATATATATGAATAAATGAAAGTCAACACAAATGATGGTAATAAAATAAAATTGTGAATATTATTGCTTACGCACTTCATATTGTTCGTTAGAGTAGCCCCGCTCACAGGTCGTGTAGCGGATGGACTCGCAAACGTAGTATTCACAGTAATTATTCCCGGGTTCCTGCCACAACCACTTTATAAGAAATAGAGGTCAATCAAACTGATAAGCAAGCATGCTAAATGGTATTGATGAAACTAGCGCTTGAATCACTAGGAGATGCGCGGAACATGCTACTATAGTACTTACTTTCGGGTGTTTAAATTGCAGCTTCTTCGGCAGTCCCGGAGCTTTTGTGGTGAATTTTCTCCAAACCCTGCCAGACAAAGAAAACAATTACTTGATATCAGGAAATGAACAAAGTTGCTGATATGGTGGATAATGATCGATTTAACTTACTTCTCGAGCATTTGAGTCATGTTCACATACTCCTGGGGATCTTTTCGTCTCGAGTCTAAGACGGTTACTACTCCCTGCTCAAGCTTAATCTCTAGGAGAATATAGTGGAAGCTGCGCATGCATGCATAAGTCATCAATTACATTACCATAACCTGGACTAATAAGGGAAACCGAATATGCACCAGACAGTAACACTCACTTGAAGTTGCAAGGAAAGAGTATTACATCTTTGGCATGTTTTTCAACCGTATATGCATCTATGAGATTTGTGTTAATGAACCCAATATCACCGATTTGTCTTTTCTTCAATTCGGCGATCTTCAATCTGCATAATATAGTGAGGATAATTATAAATACATGCAATGAAAGAGCTGACCTATATAGAGAGACTTAATGACAGAAGTAGTACTACTTATAGACAGTAGCAAGTGATCGTTGTTTTATCGAGGGCCTTTTGATTGTAAAACTGGAAGAAATCCTCAAATGGAACATTCAGCAGTTCAATTCCAACGAGGTCATGCTCCAATTTAACTCTCAGCGTCAAAGTATTCATCCCATCAGACTCTCTGCAGGTTTTCATGTACCAATCATGTAATCTTTGCATCATCGTTGTTAGAGATCTTTCATCTTTGACGAGAGGCTTCCCGTAATGGTATTTGTGTTCGTCCACCTCCATGATTTCATAATGTACACCGTCGGGCAGGTAATCTCCAAGATTGCTATAACCGGCCACCATCCTCGGATCATTAGCGACGATGTCTTTTGACACCTTGAGCGGGGGGCACGATTGGTTCACTTGTTCGCCGAGCTTGGCAATTTTTTTCCCAGCTCGTCGTTCTTTTAACCTTTGATCACTGACAGTACTTCCCGACCGCTCCGCTTCGGCATATGTCTTTGCAAGAATGCGCTCATGGTTGCCTCTCGGCGGAGACTTTGGTGGTTTTGTCAGGGCAGCCAGAGTGCACTTTGCTTTCACCGGATCTACCTTCTCCTCCGGAGGTGGATGTTTCTTTGCTTTCACCCCTTTAAAGAAGTTTGTCACTTCGGCTCGCACGATCATCCTGGTTTCCTCCTCGGTCCTCTCGTATGGTAACTTCTCTGGAGTCTTCAGAGAAGGACCGAATCCGTATTGCCTCCCGCCTCTGGCAGCTGTACTGCTAGACGCCGGCAGAGCAGACGGAGCGGCTGCAGCTGTCTACTTTCCTTGCTTACGAGGCGGAGGAGAAGTACTACGACACGCCGGAACAGCCGGAGCGGCAGCGGGTCTCTTCCGCCCTTGCTGACGAGGCGGAGAAGGAGGAGGCTGGCTGCTCTGGCGCGCCGGTGCAGGCGGAGAAGGAGGCGGAGTGCCGCCATGCGCCGGAGAAGGAGGCTGAGTGCCCTGATCACTCACCGGAGGAGGAGGCGGAGTGCCGCCACGCGCCGGAGAAGGAGGCTGAGTGCCCTGATCACTCGCCGGAGGAGGAGGCGGAGGAGGAGGCGGAGTGCCCTTACTCGCCGGAGCCGTCCAGTTCGGAAGGTTGATGAGCTCCTTCCGCCATAGGCACGGAGTCTTCAGAGCTAAACCCAGCCGAGTCTCCCCTTCACCGGTAGGGTGGTCAAGCTGGAGGTCCTCAAATCCCTCCGTTATTCCATCCACCATCACCCTAGCATATCCTTCTGGAATCGGCCGGCAGTGGTAGGTTACGCCGGGTTCAGGAGGTAAAACAGAGCCAACAGCCGCCTTGACTTTGAAGTTCTGCCATTGCGCCATAAGGTGGCAATGTTGGGACTCCGTGATAGCATCCACGGGGTAGCTAGAAGGAGCCGTCAAGACATGCTCTGGCTGAAGCAGCTCGGTGGAAGCCACGCTGCTTCTCCGCTGAGATGGCGGGGTAGCTTCGGGGGTAGTTTCGGCATGTCGATTGCCGTCTCGTTCCTCTAGCGCTTGAACCCTTTCGCGCAGCTTCTGAATTTGGGTCTGCTACATTTTTTCCTCCTCTCCTGGCTTTTGTAACCACCTGCGTCCGGAAAACCAGCCTTCCACGGAACGGAGCCTGGGGTGCCTCGTGTCCGTCCAGGGTGCTCAGGATTCCCAAGGGCCATTGTGAGCTCGTCGTTCTCTCTGTCTGGAACGAACGTCCCTTCCTGCGCTGCATCGATATATTGCTGAATCTTCTTGACTGGTATTCTCAAAAGCTCGTTCGTCCAAACACACCTCCCTGATACAGGGTCCAAGGTTCCGCCAGCCCCGAAGAACCAAGTCCGGCAACGGTCTGTCCAGTTCATTGTCTGTGGTTCGATCCCTTTTTCAAGCAGATCATTCTCAGCCTTGGCCCACTTAGGCCGGGCTTTGGGGTAGCCACCTGACCCCGTGCGATGGTGAAGCTTCTTCTTCGCAGCATTCTTCTTGTTTGTCGCTGACATCTTCTTACTCTTTTCTGATGTCTTGTGGGCCACAAATGCGGGCCAGTGATCTCTGATCTTCTCATACCGGCCGATGAATTCTGGTGTCTCTTCTTTGTGGACAAACGTTTTCAGCTCATTCTTCCACCTCCTGAATAGGTGTGCCATCTTCTTAAGAGCATGAGACTTGATTAATTGCTCCTTAACTGGCTTCTCCGGATCCTCCTCTGGTGGTAGGGTGAAATTTGCCTTCAACTCAGTCCAAAGATCATCTTTCTGCATATCATTGACATAAGACACCTTAGGGTCTTCCTTCTTAGGCTTATACCATTGGTGGATGCTGATCGGGATCTTGTCCCTAACTAGAACCCCGCACTGAGCAGCAAATGCATCCTTTGTCCGGATGGGTTCAATCGGTTGGCCGTCGCGCGCGATTGCTGTGATCTCAAACCTTTCATCCGAGCGCAACTTTCTCTTCGGGCCTCGTCTCTTTACCGAAGTTGTGCTCGATCCAGAGTGCTAGAAAAAAGAAGAAAGACGAGTGTTAATTAATATGTGTACATACCAAAACAATGAATGCATCAATTAGCTAGTCAGCACAGGCTTAACTAATATATTTACCTGGCCGGACTCTGTTCGGTCACCGGAGCCGTCACCACGGGCTCCTTCTTGCACCAGCATTGGGTCACCGGAGCCATCATAATCATGTCTTTCCTCCTCCACTCTTCGATCACCGTAGCCTGCTTCCTCACCTGTTCTTCCAGACCATCATTGTCATTAAGATAAGACAAGATATCACCTCCGGCTAAGATTATGTTCCCCAACACCTCTTCTGCTTGCTCGTCTCGTCTGTGCTCCATTGTTTCTGCAAATATTACAACATGGCAATTATTACACAAACATGACAGCAGGTGGTTAGTGCAAACGTAGACCTAGCTTATTCTGGGTTCGGGGTGGCCTCGGCAACGCTTCAAGGGTAGGGGCGCGGCGGGAGGGGGTAGGAGACCGACATCGTTTTTTTGTAGGGTTTGGGTGTCCTCGAGAGTTTTGGTCGAGCGAGAGGGCCGGGGGGTGCTCCCGTGGTATAAGTTATCAGGGTCGAGAGGGGGTATAAATATCGACTGTCCATCATGTCGAAGTTATCTGGGAGGGAGTTATATATATCGACAACGACGACATACATACATGGGAAAATAATGTTATCGGGGAGGGGGTATATCGACCGCCCCCCACGTGTTGAAGTTATCGGTAGGGGGTTATATCAACAACGACGACATACGTACATGGGAAAATAATATTATCGGGGAGGGGGTATATCGACCCCCCCTCGTGTTGAAGTTATCGGGAGAGGGGTATATCGACGATGACAGACCCGATAAAACATAAGAAAATGAAGAAGAAATAAAAAGAGGAGAAGAAGAAAAGGAATAGAGGAGAAGATCGAAGGAAAAAAGAAGAAAAAAAAGAGGAGAAGAAGAAAGGAATAGAGGAGAGAAGAAGAAAAAAATAGATTTTTTTTCTATTTTTTCTTCTTCTCTTCTATTCCTTTCTTCTTCTCCTCTTCTTTTTCTTCTTTTTTCCTCTTCTTATTTATTTCTCCTCTTCTTCCTCTCCTCTTCTTCTCCTTTCTTCCTCTTCTTATTTTCCATTTTCCTCTCATTCATAAAAATGTTCCAATAGAAAATTTCAAAAAAAGTAAAGGTTTTGCCTAATGCATTGTTCATATGAATATACAAACATTTGCATATTCTACAATAATTAATATCACCAAAAAATCTATGAACAGAAAAAATCCTAACTTTTCTAAAAATCTATCTTTTGCATATGTACATGAACATATATATACACAGAGAACATATATACATACATATACTCATACATGAACATATCATCATATATATAAAAAACAAGCATATATATGAAATAAAACAAGCATATATATGAAAAAAGGGCGCCGGCCGGACCAAGGTGAGGAGGACCGCGGGGTCAGCGGCGAGGATGGCGACGGGGCAGTGGGTGCGCGCTCGGGGGAGGGGGCGACGGAGGCGAAGGGCGGGGCAGGGCGACGGCGACGACGGGGACGGGCCAGGGCGGCGCGCGTCGGGGCAGGGGCGAGGGCGCGGGCAACGACGACGGCGACGACGGGCACGGGTGACGGCGACGGCGGGGGCGGCGGGCGGCGTCGGGGCGGCGGGCGGCGTCGGCGACGTCGGGGCAAACTGCAGATGAACTCTGAAAAATTTCCTAAGTGTTTGCTTATATAGCAAAGCCTTTAGTCCTGGTTCGTGGCACCAATCGGGACTAAAGGTAGGCATTAGTCCCGGTTGGTGCCACCAACCGGGACCAAAGCCCTCTTTTCAGCAGCCCAAAGGGCGGGAAGCGGCGCCCTTTGGTCCCGGTTGGTGGCACCAACCGGGACTAAAGGGGGGCATTGGTCCCGGTTGGTGCCACGAACTGGTACCAATGCACCCCTTTAGTCCCGGTTGGTGGCACCAACCGGGACCAAAGGCCTCTTGCTGCCCGCGTCGCGGCCAAAAGTTTAGTCCCACCTCGCTAGCCGAGGGACGCCCGCACCAGTTTAAAAGCCCCGGCGCGGCTGCTGTCTCGAACTCCTCTCTATAGCAGGCTTCTGGGCCTAACTTTGGCGCGCTGCCCGTTGAGCCCTCTAGCCCTTCTGGGCCTGTATTTGCAAACCCGAGGGTTGGAAGGCCCAGCTGGCAGTGCCCCAACAATTTTTTTGCTGTATTTAGTTTTTTTGTTTTCTTTTTTGCTTTATTTATTTTGTTTTGTTTCTACTTACAACCAAAAAACTTATTTATTTTATTTTGTTTCTAATTACTTATTTATTTTACTTTATGATAATTCTTTTTCCTATTAAAGTTTCTATCAAAAAAAGTTCTTTATGAAAATTCTTTTTGCTGTATTTAGTTTTTTGTTTTCTTTTTTGCTTTATTTATTTTGTTTTGTTTCTATTTACAACAAAAAACTTATTTATTTTATTTTATTTTGTTTCTAATTACTTATTTATTTTACTTTATGATAGTTCTTTTTGCTATTAAAGTTTCTATCAAAAAAAGTTCTGTATGAAAATTCTTTTTGCTTTTAATGATTTTGAACAGAAAATACTTCGATAATTTTAGTTGCATAAATTTTATATGATTTTAGTTTCAATAATACTAGAGGTTTCTTATAATGTTTTGAACAGAAAATACTTTGTTAATTTTAGTTTCATAAATTTTATTAAAGTTTATTTTATTTTGTCGTAACACAAGAAGGAGTTGTAATAAGTTATTAAAAATAAAAAAGAGGCGCAATGCTCGTTGATTAGCTTCAAGCCTTTCGGAATAGTGTTGACTGCACTGCACATAGCTCCATGCAGTCTACCTTATTCCTCAAGGCTTGAAGCTAAGCAACGTGAAGGTGAGCATTGCGCCTCTTCTTCATCGTCTCTGCACTCAGGGCTTATAAACCGCTCCTAGTGCCTCTCAGCTAGTGAGGTGGGACTAAAAAACTGCTTAGTAAGAAACTCTAGTACCGGTTCGTGCCACGAACCGGTACTAAAGGTGCTCATGGGGCCACAGCCTCATTAGTACCGCTTCGTGGCACCAACCGGGACCAAAGGGTGGAATTGGTCCTAGTTCGTGCCACCAACCGGGACCAATGGCCTTGCACAGCGGCGTGGTGGTGGGAGTTTAGTCCCACCTCGCTAGCTGAGAGAGAGTCGCACCTGTTTATAAGGTGTGGTGCGCCTGAGCTGTCGAGCTCCTCTCTAAAGCAGGCTTATGGGCCTGAATCCTGGCCCATCGATGGGTTTCTAATCGTATTCAGGCCGTGGTGGCCCAGTAGGTGGCATAATTTTTAATTTTTGGCCCGTTATTTTTCATGCATTTACTAATTATTTTGAGCTATAAGACCATAAAATTGAAAAACATTTCAAATGAACTCTGAAAAGGTTGAAAGTTGGCATGGTATCATCATTTCATCCACATAGCATGTGCAAGAAAGTTGAGAGGGTTACGGCAAAAACTAGATGCACTTCGTGTACAAAATGGACAATGGTATCATACTCGTCTGTTACAAAGTTGGCATGGTCATCATAATAGTTGCGGGAGAAAGTCTTCACTTTTTCTTCGCTTGTGTCATTTGCTTATTGCGCCGTAACCATGGATAATCTTCATCGTTTATCAGGATGCTTGGGTCAGCCTTGACTTTGAAGGGAGGAATTTCATGAAACTTTTCATAATCTTCAGACATGTCTGTCTTGCCCTCCACTCCCACAATGTCCCTTTTTCCTGAAAGAACTATGTGGCGCTTTGGCTCATCGTATGATGTATTCTCTTCCTTATCTTTTCTTTTTCTCGGTCTGGTAGACATGTCCTTCACATAGATAACCTGTGCCACATCATTGGCTAGGACGAATGGTTCGTCAGTGTACCCAAGATTGTTCAGATCCACTGTTGTCATTCCGTACTGTGGGTCTACCTGTACCACGCCTCCTGACAGATTGACCCATTTGCACTTAAACAAAGGGACCTTAAAATCATGTCCGTAGTCAAGTTCCCATATGTCCATTATGTAACCATAATATGTGTCCTTTCCCCTCTTGGTTGCTGCATCAAAGCGGACACCGCTGTTTTGGTTGGTGCTCTTTTGATCTTGGGCCATCGTGTAAAATGTATTCCCATTTATCTCGTATCCTTTGTAAGTCAATACAGTCGAAGATGGTCCCCTGGACAACGAGTACAACTCATCACAAACAGTGGTGTCACCTCTGAGACGTGTTTCCAACCAACTGCTGAAAGTCCTGATGTGTTCACATGTAATCCAGTCGTCACACTACTCCGGGTGTTTGGAGCGCAGACTGTTCTTGTGTTCATCGACATACGGGGTCACCAAGGTAGAGTTCTGTAGAACTGTGTAGTGTGCTTGAGACCAAGAATATCCGTCCCTGCATATTATTGAGTCCCCTCCAAGCGTGCCTTTTGCAGTCAGTCTCCCCTCATACCGCGATTTAGGGAGACCTATCTTCTTAAGGCCAAGAATGAAGTCAACACAAAACCTAATGACATCCTTTGTTTGATGGCCCATGGAGATGCTTCCTTCTGGCCTAGCGCGGTTACGGACATATTTCATTAGGACTCCCATGAACCTCTCAAAGGGGAACATATTGTGTAGAAATACGGGCCCCAGAATGACAATCTCGTCGACTAGATGAACTAGGACGTGCGTCATGATATTGAAGAAGGATGGTGGGAACACCAGCTCGAAACTGACAAGACATTGCGCCACATCACTCCTTAGCCTTGGTATGATTTCTGGAACGATCACCTTCTGAGAGATTGCATTGAGGAATGCACATAGCCTCACAATGGCTAATCGAATGTTTTCCGGTAGAAGCCCCCTCAATGCAACCAGAAGCAGTTGCGTCATAATCACGTGGCAGTCATGAGACTTTAGGTTCTGGAACTTTTTCTCTGGCATATTTATTATTCCCTTTATATTCGACGAGAAGCCAGTCGGGACCTTCATACTAAGCAGGCATTCAAAGAAGATTTCTTTCTCTTCTTTCGTAAGAGCGTAGCTGGCAGGACCTTCATACTGCTTCGGAGGCATGCCGTCTTTTTCGTGCAAACGTTGTAGGTCCTCCCGTGCCTCAGGTGTATCTTTTGTCTTCCCATACACGCCCAAGAAGCCTAGCAGGTTCACGCAAAGGTTCTTCGTCAGGTGCATCACGTCGATTGAAGAGCGGACCTCTAGCTCTTTCCAGTAGGGTAGGTCCCAAAATATAGATTTCTTCTTCCACATGGGTGCGTGCCCCTCAGCGTCATTCGGAACAGCTAGTCCGCCAGGACCCTTTCCAAAGATTACGTGTAAATCATTGACCATAGCAAGTACGTGATCACCGGTACGCATGCGGGCTTCTTCTGGTGATCTTCCTCGCCTTTGAAATGCTTGCCTTTCTTTCGACATTGATGGTTGGTCGGAAGAAATCGATGATGGCCCAGGTACACATTCTTCCTGCATTTGTCCAGGTATATACTTTCAGTGTCATCTAAACAGTGCGTCCATGCGTGGTATCCCTTGTTTGTCTGTCCTGAAAGTTTACTGAGAGCGGGCCAATCGTTGATGGTTACAAACAGCAACGCGTGAAGGTTAAATTCCTCTTGCTTGTGCTCATCCCACGTACGTACACCGTTTCCATTCCACGGCTGTAAAAGTTCTTCAACTAATGGCCTTAGGTACACATCAATGTCGTTGCCGGGTTGCTTAGGGCCTTGGATGAGAACTGGCATCATAATGAATTTCCGCTTCATGCACATCCAAGGAGGAAGGTTATACATACATAGAGTCATGGGCCAGGTGCTGTGATTGCTGCACTGCTCCCTGAAAGGATTAATGCCATCCGCGCTTAAACCAAACCATACGTTCCTTGGGTCAGCTGCAAACTCAGCCCAGTACTTTCTCTAGATTTTTCTCCATTGCGACCCGTCAGCGGGTGCTCTCAACTTCCCGTCTTTCTTACGGTCCTCAATGTGCCATCGCATCAACTTGGCATGCTTTTCGTTTCTGAACAGACGTTTCAACCATGGTATTATAGGAGCATACCACATCACCTTCGCAGGAACCCTCTTCTTGGGGGGCTGGCCGTCAACATCACCAGCGTCATCTCGTCTGATCTTATACCGCAATGCACCGCATACCGGGCATGCTTTCAGATCCTTGTACGCACCGCGGTAGAGGATGCAGTCATTAGGGCATGCATGTATCTTCTGCACCTCCAATCCTAGAGGGCATACGACCTTCTTTGCTGCGTATGTACTGTCGGGCAATTCGTTATCCTTTGGAAGCTTCTTCTTCAATATTTTCAATAGCTTCTCAAATCCTTTGTCAGGCACAGCATTCTCTGCCTTCCACTGCAGCAATTCCAGTACGGTACCGAGCTTTGTGTTGCCATCTTCGCAATTGGGGTACAACCCTTTTTGTGATCCTCTAACATGCGATCGAACTTCAGCTTCTCCTTTTGACTTCCGCATTGCGTCCTTGCATCGACAATGACCCGGCGGAGATCATCATCATCGGGCACTGGTTCCTCTTGATCTTCAGCAGCTTCCCCCCTTGCAGCATCATTGGGCACATTGTCTGGTTCCTCTTGATCTTCAGCAGCTTCCCCCGTTGCAGCATCACCGTATTCAGGGGGCACATAGTTGTCATTGTCCTCTTCTTCTTCGCCGTCTTCCATCATAACCCCTATTTCTCCGTGCCTCGTCCAAACATTATAGTGTGGCATGAAACCCTTGTAAAGCAGGTGGGTGTGAAGGATTTTCCGGTCAGAGTAAGACTTCGTATTCCCACATATAGGGCATGGACAACACATAAAACCATTCTGCTTGTTTGCCTCAGCCACTTCGAGAAAATCATGCACGCCCTTAATGTACTCGGAGGTGTGTCTGTCACCGTACATCCATTGCCGGTTCATCTGCGTGCATTATATATAATTAAGTGTGTCAAAAACCATTACAGAACATCATGAATAGATAATTAAGTGACCAAATTAATAGAAGTTCATCATCACATTAAAACCAAAGTACATACATAGTTCTCATCTAACAACATATATATAGCTCTCCAGAGCATCTAATTAATTAAACCATACATTGAAACTATGTAAAACATTTCAATGCGAAAACAAATGCGATCATAATCGCAACCAAGGTAAGAATTGATCCAATGGCATAATGATATAAAGCCTCAGTATGAATGGCATATTTTCTAATCTTTCTAATCTTCAAGCGCATTGCATCCATCTTGATCTTGTGATCATCGACGACATCCGCAACATGCAACTCCAATATCATCTTCTCCTCCTCAATTTTTTTTATTTTTTCCTTCAAGTAATTGTTTTCTGCTTCAACTAAATTTAACCTCTCGACAATAGGGTCGGTTAGAATTTCTGGTTCAACCACCTCCTAGATAAATAAAATCTATGTCACGTTGGTCGGTATATTTCTCATAAACAATAAATGAACCAAATATTTATAAAAAGATAATATATACCACATCCGAATCATAGACAGGACGAGGGCCGACGGGGGCGGATACCAAAAGCATCGCACTATGTAATCAGAAGGAATAATAAAAGTAACACAATTAGACAAGTAACTATCTAAAGTAAGAATTTTTTCCTTTCAGAAAGAAGATAAGAACAAGAGACTCACCACAGTGGTGATCTCAGGGAAAATGGAGCTCGGAGGTCGAGTTTCGAGAGGAGAAAGATTAACTAGTGTGGCTCAGACATTTCATCGAACACCTCATGTGCATAGGAGGTGAGCTAGAGAACCCAAATGCCCTCCCCTCGCCGGCCAGAAAAAACAGAGCACTGTAGAGTGCTCTGCTGTGGCGATGGGGTATATATAGGCAACTCATTGGTCCTGGTTTGTGGCACCAACAGGGACTAAAGGCCTTTGGTCCCGGTTGGTGCCACGAACCGGGACAATTGACCCCCTTTAGTCCCGGTTGTTGGCACCAACCGGGAACAAAGGCCTTGTGTTGTCCCGCGTCAAAAGTTTAGTCCCACCTCGCTAGTTGAGAGGGCTCGAGAGTGGTTTATAAGCGCTGCTGCGCCCACCCTCTCGAGCTCCTCTCAACTGCAGGCTTTCGGGCCTAACCGTTCTCTTTGCCTGTGGGGCCTACTGGGCCTTCTGCAGGCCTAAATCCTGGCCCATGGATGGGTTTCAAGTCGTATTCACGCCGTGGTGGCCCAGTAGGTGGCATAATTTTTTTTCTCTGTTTTTTGTTTTCTCTTTTGCTTTATTTGTTTTGTTTTGTTTCTACTTACAACAAAAAACTTATTTATTTTATTTCTAATTACTTATGTATTTTAATTTAATTATTTTATTTTTATTTATTTTACTGCTGCTATTTTTATTTATTTTACTGCTGCTATTTTTATTTAATTTATTAAGGTTTATTTATTTTAGTTACTATAGTTTATTTTATTGTATTTTATTAAGGTTTATTTATTTTTATTTATTTTATTAAGGTTTATTTATTTTATTTACTATAAAAAAATGAACATAGATGCGCATATAGAGAAAATTCAACCTAAGTTCATAATAAATTTCTATGAAATTCAAAGAAATTTACTATGAATTTAGGTCAAATTCCCTGTATAAGGGCATCTATTTTCACTTTGAGAGGAGCACAACAAGGCAGAGAGGGACGGGCTTATAAACTGGTGTGAGCGCCCTTCGGTTGGAGAGGTGGGACTAAACACTGGCCGCAACTAGGACCAGCCCTTTAGTCCCAGTTTGTGGTATGAACCGGGACTAAAGGGTGGTGGGCCAGGAGCGTGGCCCATTGGTCCCGGTTTGTCCCACCAACCGGGACCAAAGGGGCCAGACGAACCGGGACCAATGCCCCCACGAGGCCCGGCAGGCCCCTGGCCGCACGAACCGGGACCAATGCTCGCATTAGTCCCGGTTCATGACTGAACCGGGACTAATGTGAATATTGCCCTGTGACCGAAGCCCAGTTTTCTACTAGTGTCGGATGGGGTTCACCACCTCCCTTGCTGCCTCTCCGATGATGCGTGAGTAGTTCTTTGTAGACCTTCGGGTCCGTAGTTAGTAGCTAGATGGCTTTCTCTCTCTCTCTCTCTCGCTGAATTCTCAATACAATGGTCTCTTGGAGATCCATATGATGTAACTCTTTTGTAGTGTGTTTGTTGGGATCTGATGAACTTCGAGTTTATGATAGTTATATCTTTTTATACCAATGAAAGTTATTTGAGTTTCTTTGATCTCTTATATGCATGATCTCTTATAGCCTCGTATTTCTTCTCTGATATTTGGGTTTTGTTTGGCCAACTTGATCTATTTATCTTGCAGTGGGAAGAGGTGCCCGGTAGTGGGTTCGATCTTACGGTGCTTGATCCCAGTGCCAGAAGGGGAACCGACACGTATGTATCGTTGCTACTAAGGATAAAAAGAAGAGATCTATATCTACCGCCATAGAGATAAACGGATCTTGTCTACATCATGTCATCGTTCTTATTGCATTACTCCGTTTTTCCATGAACTTAATACACTAGATGCATGCTGGATAGCGCTCGATGTGTGGAGTAATAGTAGTAGATGCAGCCAGGAGTCGGTCTACTAATCTTGGACGTGATGCCTATGTAATGTTCATTTCCTGGATATCGTCATGATTATTTGAAGTTCTATCAATTTCCCAACATTAATTTGTTTACCCACAGTTTGTTATTTTTCTCGAGAGAAGCCACTAGTGAAACCTACGGCCCCCGGGTCCTCTTTCTCATATATTTGCCTTGCGATCTACTTTTCCTTTGCACTTTTGTTCAGATCTATTAAACCAAAAATACAAAAATATTTTTTTGCACTTTATTTTATTTGGGATCTATTATTTCAATCTATCACAACTTTCTCCCGTCAGCACGCAATTTCTTGCGCCGTTACCCGAAAGGGGTTGACAACCCCTTTAACTCGTCGGGTTGCGAGGTGTTGTTATTTGGGTGCAGGGGCTATTTACGTTGTGTTGCTAGGTTCTCCTACTGGTTCGATAACCTTGGTTTCATCACTGAGGGAAATACCTACCTTCGCTGTGCTACATCATCCCTCCCTCTCCGGGGAAATACCGACGTAGTTCCAGCTATCATCAGGGCTTAGCCGCGAACCTATTTCTCTTAAGTTAAAAAAACTACTCTGAGTGGGGAGCAATCCTCCCACTCGGGGGCTTAGCCACGAACCTGTTTCGCCTAAGTTAAAAACTACTCTGAGTGGAGAGCAATCCTCCCACTCGGGGGCTTAGCCGCGAACCTATTTCGCCTCAGTTTCAAAAACTACTCTGAGTGGAGAGCAATCCTCCCACTTGTGGGCTTAGCCGCGAACCTGTTTCGCCTAAGTTAAAAACAACTCTGACTGGAGAGCAATCCTCCCACTCGGGGGGCTTAGCCACAACCAGCTTCGCCTAAGTCAAAAAATCCGATCACACAAAACATTCTGGAAGCAGGAAAAGCAATATTCGGATAAACCCGCCAAGTTTGGATAAATCCGTCAAGTTTCAGAACCGCAAACAAAAGTACTCGGGCGACAAGCCCGAAAGAGTTTAATGGTTACAAGATCACTCGGCATCCCAAGGCAAATAAATTCGAATCATTAAAGTTTTTCACTCGGCGGGAGGAGGACTCGCTGGCTCAACGAAGGTATCCAAGTCAATGTTGTCTGCGGTCCGAGTGGCTGCATCAATAAAGGTCTCCATAAAGTCCTCGAACTGGAGTTTCTTTGTGTTAGCCACCTGGAGAGCTTTTAGTTTGTCCTCCCCGGCCTCCTTGCAGTGGACTCGAATGAGTGATAAGGCCACATCAGCTCCACAACGAGCAGCCGACTTCTTCCGAGCTTGCACTCGACCTGGGATTTCGTTGAGGCGAGTCATCAACGACTCAAGGTCATTATGAAGAGTGTCCTCTGGCCATAGCTCCTTGTCTATCTGAGTCAGTGGGACCTTCAATCGAGCAATGGACCCTAAGACACTATTGAGACGAGCTTCGAGTCACATCACATTCATCGCAGCTTCGTCTTTGACGAGTGACTTTGTGGGGTCCAAGCCTGGTTCAATCTGTTCAGTCTCCTGCTCGAAATTCTGGCAGAACTTTGCACAGAGAAAGAAAATATGGGTCAGCAGCAGCATTATGTGGAAGCTTCTGAATTCACTCAGACGAAGAGATTTACCTTCAAGCATGATGTACATCTTCTTCGCAAGACCGCCCAAGTAAACCTCTAGCTCGTCCCTCTTCCGAGTGAGCTCATCCACCTTGTCAGCTAGGGCCGCTTTTTCTTCTCTTAGTTGCGTAGTTTCTTTCTTTGCCTCATCGACAATAGTCTTCAGATTGGCATTTTCCTCCTCGACTTTGCCGACTGAAGCTAGCTTTCTCTCTACTAATTCAGTCTTCTCATGTGCCACCTTCTGCGCCCCCACAAGATCAGTGTCCTTCTTCTCCAATGCCTTCTTCATGGTGTCTAAAGAAATAACATTCTTCAGTCGTGCTTGGAGTTGACGGTTTTCACTACGCACATCTGTCGGAGTGGAGTCACTCGGTTCAAAGGATGGAAAAGAAGAAATATCAAAGCATACAGTCAGCAAGCTGTTACCTCCCATGGTCGCTACTTCATCCTGAGCATCCTTCAGATTTTTCTTGGCAAGTTCCAGATCAAGTTGGAGTTGGATCTTCTCCTTCTCCAGGGCGCATACCGAGTCCTAAGTTCACAAGATTTCTGCAATCAACAAGAAAGACAATTCAGTCGACGAAAAGAAAGACCCTTTACTTCCGAGTAAAGAAGAGCAAGTTCAGATTGCTTTCATTAAAGGAGTTCTAAGACCACCGCCGAATCAAACATTCGGCGTGCCCCCACTAGTTTGATTTCCCACTAGGTATGGCCTGCCCAGCCCGAGTGGAAGAAGCAAAAAGAATCCCTTGTTCTCAGACCCCCGCCGACTGCCCACAATCAACAGCGGTCTCGGGGACTACACCCAGTGGGTGCCCTCAGCGTGCCCCCACTGATTCGATTTCCCACTAGGTACGGCCTGCCCGGCCCGAGTGAAGAGCTACAAACAAACATATTCTAAAGACCCCCACCGAATCAAACATTCGATGGCGGTCTCGGGGACTACACCCAGTGGGTGCACTCAGTGTGCCCCCACTGGACCAGGTACCCACTCGACATGACCTGGCTAACTCAAGTGGAAGAACTAAACGTCAAAACAAAACACCCAGTGGGTGTACAGATTCAAGGCACAGACCCATGATAGATGCACATTAAAGGTTCCAAAACACTCATCCATGAACATCTTACGAATAATAAATCAGCAGTTTTTGATAGCATGTCCTAGCAGAGCAAGGTTCAAGCTGAAGTCAACTTACTATCGTACTTACTCGGACATTGGTCTGGAGGGCAGAACTGGTGTCGTAAGCGGCCTTACTGGTCTCATACACCACCTTCAGTCGGTCCATCATTAGGCCGGCTTGGATCATGGCTTCCTTGGCAGCTCCTGTCTGATCCTTCGGGACGTGATGCATAGTGAACTGAGTCAACGCTGGAGTCGATGACGCAGCTGGAGGGATCAGAGTTTGGGGTTGCCCAGTTGGACCCGAAGTTTGGACAATCGACGTTGGAGGCAGGTCAATCGACAGAGGGATAGCAAATGAAACAGCAGCTCGAGACGTGTCACCAAGTTCTTGAACAACAGGCTCGGTCGGTGGGCGAGACGCCCGGCTGGAAGCCACTCTCTTGCTCAAGGCCCTGCCTCTTCTCCCTGCACTCCTCGGAGGTTCATCCTCATCATCGTCCGGAAGTTGGATAACGTCTGTTGGCACTACAATTACTCGACAGTAAGATTCCAGTCGATCGCCAAAACAGTTGACAAGGCGTAAGCATGTCTGTAGTATCATACCTGCTCAAGAAGTGGCCATGTCCGTGGTATCCGCGTCAGCCTGCTCCCCGTCGATCTCCATGGGAGACATCACAGAAGTAGCAGCCCTGGAGGTCCAGAATCTCACTCGGTCAAACAAGTAAGAAGGTCCACAACAACTATGAAGGAAAAGGAAAAAAGAAACACTTACGCCGAAGCAACGGGCACAACCACTTTGATCCTGGGCAAAGCCTTCCAAGGTTTGGGTGGAGCGACTTTGGCTTGCTTTGCGGTCTTCTCCATTGGCTCCGGAGTGCACTTCGGAATCCTCGCACTTGACGCCGCTGCCTTGCCGCGGCCGCCTGTAGGGTCTTGTGATTGCTTGGAGCGTCGCTCGCAGCGTGGTGTTTACTCGACCTCTTCGCTGTCGTTAGAGACTTCGTTGCCGTCATCACTGTCGTCTGCATAGTCATATCGGCACTCCCGCCTTCGCTCTCTGCTCCTCCAAGGTGCTGCTCTCCATTCGGCGCAGGCGAGTACATCTTTGTGAAAACCTGCAAGACACAAGTCACAAGCATCAGTCGGGTTCCAGAATAGCTGCATATTAGAGAATACAAGACATAAACACTCGACAAATCGCGTCCGACCTCTCCTGGAGCGTTTCCAGCGTCGAATGGCAAGATCCTCTTGGCTCTGCGGGGGTTATCCTTGTTACCAGTGATGCTTCGCAGCCACTGAGCCACCGTCTCCTTGCTGACCTCCTCTGGGTGGATCCGAGCAGTGTCTTCTGGGCCCGAGTACATCCACATGGGGTGGTCGTGACCTTGCAGAGGTTGGATGCGTCGACCGAGGAACACCTCCGACAGATCCATGCCTATGATACGTCTCCAACGTATCTATAATTTATGAAGTATTCATGCTATTATATTATCCATCTTGGATGTTTTATATGCATATGTATGCTATTTTATATGATCTTGGGACTAATCTATTAACCTAGAGCCCAGTGCCAGTTTCTGTTTTTTCCTTGTTTTTGAGTTTTACAGAAAAGGAATACCAAACGGAGTCCAATTGACGTGCAATTTTGGATGATTTTTTATGGACCAAAAGAAGCCCCCGGGGTAAAAGAGTTGGGCCAGAAGAATCCCGAGCCGTCCACGAGGGTGGAGGGCATGCCCTACCCCCAGGGCGCGCCCCCTGCCTCGTGGACGACTCGGAGACCACCCGGACGTGAGACCTACGCCAAAAATTCCTATAAATACAGAAACCCCCAGAAAGAAACCTAGATCGGGAGTTCCGCTGCCGCAAGCCTCTGTAGCCACCAAAAACCAATCGGGACCCTGTTCCGGCACCCTGCCGGAGGGGGGATCCATCACCGGTGGCCATCTTCATCATCCCGGTGCTCTCCATGACTAGGAGGGAGTAGTTCACCCTTGGGGCTGAGGGTATGTACCAGTAGCTATGTGTTTGATCTCTCTCTCTCTCTTGTGTTCTTGATTTGGCACAATCTTGATGTACCGCGAGCTTTGCTATTATAGTTGGATCTTATGATGTTTATCCCCCTCTACTCTCTTGTAATGGATTGAGTTTTCCCTTTGAAGTTATCTTGTCGGATTGAGTCTTTAAGGATTTGAGAACACTTGATGTATGTCTTGCATGTGCTTATCTGTGGTGACAATGGGATATTCACGTGATCTACTTGATATATGTTTTGGCGATCAACTTGCGGGTTTAGTGACCTTGTGAACTTATGCATAGGGGTTGGCACACGTTTTCGTCTTGACTCTCTGGTAGAAACTTTGGGGCACTCTTTGAAGTTCTTTGTGTTGGTTGAATAGATGAATATGAGATTGTGTGATACATATCGTATAATCATACCCACGGATACTTGAGGTGACATTGGAGTATCTAGGTGACATTAGGGTTTTGGTTGATTTGTATCTTAAGGTGTTATTCTAGTATGAACTCTATGATAGATCGAACGGAAAGAATAACTTCATGTTATTTTACTACGGACTCTTGAATAGATCGATCAGAGAGGATAACTTTGAGGAGGTTTCGTATCCTACAATAATCTCTTCGTTCGTTCTGTGCTATTAGTGACTTTGCAGTGACTCTTTGTTGCATGTTGAGGGTGTTGGGGAACGTAGTAATTTCAAAAAAATTCCTACGCACACGCAAGATCATAGTGATGCATAGCAACGAGAGGGGAGATTGTTGTCCATGTACCCTCGTAGACCGACAGCGGAAGCGTTATCACAACGCGGTTGATGTAGTCGTACATCTTCACGATCCGACCGATCAAGTACCGAACGTACGGCACCTCCGAGTTCTACACACGTTCAGCTTGATGACGTCCCTCGAACTCCGATCTAGCCGAGTGTTGAGGGAGAGTTTCGTCAACACGACGGCGTGGTGACGATGATGATGTTCCACCGATGTAGGGCTTCGCCTAAGCTCCGCAACGGTATTATCGAGGTGTAATATGCTGGAGCGGGGCACCGCACACGGCTAAGAGATCTCAAGGATCAATTGTTGTGTCTATGGGGTGGCCCCCTGCCCCCATATATAAAGGAGCAAGGGGGAGGCAGCCGGCCAAGGGGAGAGGCACGCCAAAGGGGGGAGTCCTACTCCCACCGGGAGTAGGACTCCTCGTTTCCTTGTGGGAGTAGGAGAAGGGAAGGGGGAAGGAGAAAGAAGGAAGGGGGTGCCCCCTCCCTAGTCCAATTCGGACTAGCCCATGGGGAGGGGTGCGGCCACCCTTTGGGGTCTTTTTCCCCTTTCCCGTATGGCCCATTAAGGCCCAATACGAATTTCCATAACTCTCCCGTACTCCGAAAAATACCCGAATCACTCGGAACCTTTCCGAAGTCCGAATATAGTCGTCCAATATATCGATCTTTACGTCTCGACCATTTCGAGACTCCTCGTCATGTCCCCGATCTCATCCGGGACTCCGAACTCCTTCGGTACATCAAAACTCAATAAAACTGTCATCATAACGTGACCGAGACACCTCTCCGGTCAATAACCAATAGCGGGACCTGGATGCCCATATTGGCTCCCACATATTCTACGAAGATCTTTATCGGTAAGACCGCATAACAACATACGTTGTTCCCTTTGTCATCGGTATGTTACTTGCCCGAGATTCGATCGTCGGTATCTCGATACCTAGTTCAATCTCGTTACCGGCAAGTCTCTTTACTCGTTCCGTAATACATCATCCCGCAACTAACTCATTAGTCACAATGCTTGCAAGGCTTATAGTGATGTGTATTACCGAGTGGGCCCAGAGATACCTCTCCGACAATCGGAGTGACAAATCCTAATCTCGAAATACGCCAACCCAACAAGTACCTTTGGAGACACCTGTAGAGTACCTTTATAATCACCCAGTTACGTTGTGACGTTTGGTAGCACACAAAGTGTTCCTCCGGTAAACGGGAGTTGCATAATCTCATAGTCATAGGAACATGTATAAGTCATGAAGAAAGCAATAGCAACATACTAAACGATCGAGTGCTAAGCTAACGGAATGGGTCAAGTCAATCACATCATTGTCCTAATGATGTGATCTCGTTAATCAAATGACAACCCATGTCAATGGCTAGGAAACTTAACCATCTTTGATCAACCAGCTAGTCAAGTAGAGGCATACTAGTGACACTCAGTTTGTCTATGTATTCACACATGTATTATGTTTCCGGTTAATACAATTCTAGCATGAATAATAAACATTTATCATGATATCAGGAAATAAATAATACTTTATTATTGCCTCTAGGGCATATTTCCTTCAGTCTCCCACTTGCACTAGAGTCAATAATCTAGTTCACATCGCCATGTGATTTAACATTAATAATTCACATCACCATGTGATTAACACCCATAGTTCACATCTCTACGTGACCAACACTCAAAGGGTTTACTAGAGTCAATAATCTAGTTCACATCACTATGTGATTAACACCCAAAAAGTACTAAGGTGTGATCATGTTTTGATTGTGAGATAATTTTAGTCAACGGGTCTGTCACATTCAGATCCGTAAGTATTTTGAAAATTTCTATGTCTACAATGCTCTGCACGGAGCTACTCTAGCTAATTGCTCCTACTTTCAATATGTATCTAGACCGAGACTTAGAGTCATCTAGATTTAGTGTCAAAACTTGCATCGACGTAACCCTTTACGACGAACCTTTTGTCACTTCCATAATCGAGAAACATATCCTTATTCCACTAAGGATAATTTTGACCGCTGTCCAGTGATCTACTCTTAGATCACTATTGTACTCCCTTGCCAAAATCAGTGTAGGGTATACAATAGATCTGGTACACAGCATGGCATACTTTATAGAACCTATGGCCAAGGCATAGGGAATGACTTTCATTCTTTTTCTATCTTCTGCCGTGGTCGGGCTTTGAGTCTTACTCAATTTCACACCTTGTAACATAGGTAAGAAACTCTTTCTTTGACTGTTCCATTTTGAACCACTTCAAAATCTTGTTAAGGTATGTACTCATTGAATAAACTTATCAAGCGTCTTGATCTATCTCTATAGATCTTGATGCTCAATATGTAAGCAGCTTCACCGAGGTCTTTCTTTGAAAAACTTATTTCAAACACTCCTTTATGCTTTGCAGAATAATTCTACATTATTTCCGACAACAATATGTCATTCACATATACTTATCAGAAGTGCTGTAGTGCTCCCACTCACTTTCTTGTAAATACAGGCTTCACCGCAAGTCTGTATAAAACTATATCCTTTGATCAACTTATCAAAGCGTATATTCCAACTCCGAGATGCTTGCACCAGTCCATAGATGGATCGCTGGAGTTTGCATATTTTGTTAGCACCTTTAGGATTGACAAAACCTTCTGTTGCATCATATACAACTCTTCTTTAATAAATCCATTAAGGAATGCAGTTTTGTTTATCCATTTGCCAGATTTCATAAAATGCGGCAATTGCTAAACATGATTCGGACAGACTTAAGCATCGCTGCGAGTGAGAAAATCTCATTGTAGTCAACACCTTGAACTTTGTCAAAAACCTTTTATTCGACAAGTCTAGCTTTGTAGATAGTAATACTACTATCAACGTCCGTCTTCCTCTTGAAGATCCATTTAATCTCAATGGCTCGCCGATCATTGGGCAAGTCAATCAAAGTCCACACTTTGTTCTCATATATGGATCTTATCTCAGATTTCATGGCCTCAAGCCATTTCGCGGAATCTGGGCTCATCATCGCTTCCTCATAGTTCGTAGGTTCGTCATGGTCAAATAACATGACCTCCAGAACAGGATTACCGTACCACTCTGGTGTGGATCTCACTCTGGTTTACCTACGAGGTTTGGTAGTAACTTGATCTGAAGTTACATGATCATCATCATTAACTTCCTCACTAATTGGTGTAGGAGTCACAGGAACAGATTTCTATGATGAACTACTTTCCAATAAGGGAGCAGGTACAGTTACCTCATCAAGTTCTACTTTCCTCCCACTCACTTCTTTCGAGAGAAACTCCTTCTCTAGAAAGGATCCATCTTTAGCAACGAATTTCTTGCCTTCGGATCTGTGATAGAAGGTGTACCCAACTGTCTCCTTTGGGTATCCTATGAAGACACATTTCTCCGATTTGGGTTTTGAGCTTATCAGGATGAGTCTTTTTCACATAAGCATCGCAACCCCAAAATTTTAAGAAACGACAACTTTGGTTTCTTGCTAAACCTCAGTTCATAAGGCGTCGTCTCAACGGATTTTGATGGTGCCCTATTTAACGTGAATGTAGCTGTCTCTAATGCATAACCCCAAAACGATAGTGGTAGATCCGTAAGATACATCATATATCGCACCATATCTAATAAAGTACGATTACGACGTTCGGACACACCATTACACCGTGGTGTTCCAGGTGGCGTGACTAGTGAAACTATTTCACATTGTTTTAACTGAAGGCCAAACTCGTAACTCAAATACTTTTCTCTACGATCAGATCGTAGAAACATTATTTTTCTTGTTACGATGATTTTTCACTTCACTCTGAAATCATATGAACTTTTCAAATGTTTCAGACTTTTGTTTCATTAAGTAGATATACCCATATCTGCTCAAATCATCTGTGAAGGTGAGAAAATAATGATATCCGCCACGAGCCTCAATATTCATTGGACCACATACATCTGTATGTATGACTTCCAACAAATCTGTTGCTCTCTCCATAGTTCCGGAGAACGGCGTTTTAGTCATCTTGCCCATGAGGCATGGTTCGCAAGCATCAAGTGATTCATAATCAATTCACTACTAGAATCAGCTAATTTGCCATCTGCCAGCTCTTTGCCGTCTGCTAGCTGACGGCAAAGAAGCTCTTTGCCATCAGCTACCCAAAAGCAGATAGCAAAGAAATAGCAGACGACAAAACAGGTCTTTGCCATCTGCGAGCTCTTTGCCGTCTGCTAGCAGACGGCAAAGAATCTTTGCCGTCCGCTGGCAGATGGCAAAGAGAGAGGTGGCCCCCACCCCCCGCCCGTTTGGGAAAAACTTAACACCCCACCTCTTTGCCGTCTGCTAGCAGACGGCAAAGAGAGAAAAAGGCGGACGGCAAAGAGGAGAGTACCTAACGGCCCGTACCCCCCCGCCCGTTACTCTCTGTTCTCTCCCTCTCTCTCCTCCCCGACGCGCCCCGCCACCACATCCTACCCCACCGCCACCGCCGCCCACCGCCACCCCCGCCCCCTGCCGCCCGCCGCCGCCCCGTCGCCCCGCCACCCGCCGCCCCGTCGCCCACTCCGCCCCGTCGCCCCCCACCCGCCGCCCCGTCGCCCCCTCCGCCCCGTCGCCCCCCACCCCTCCGCCCCGTCGCCCCCTCCGCCCCGTCGCCCCCCACCCCTCCGCCCCGTCGCCCCCTCCGCCTCGTCGCCCCCCCCACCCCTCCGCCCGGCCAGCGCCACCCCGCCGCCCCTCCGTCGGCGAGCGCCCCTCCGTCGGCGAGCAACCCCACCACCCGGCGCCCCTGGGCCCTGCCAGCATGCCACAGGCCTCCCACCCCTGCCGCAGGTGAGCCCCACCCTCTTCTCCTTTTTTTCTGTTTTTTCTGGTATTTAGTTTAGATTACTTTTAGTTTAGTTTTAGATTTAGTTTAGTTTAGATTACTTTTAGTTTGGTTTTATATTTAGTTTAGTTTAGATTACTTTTAGTTTGGTCTTAGGTTTAGTTTAGTTTTAGGTTTATGTTTAGTAATGAAAAAAACTAAGAATAATTAGAAGAAGAGGAGGAGAAGAAGAATAGCTAGGTTTAGGTGTAGTTTTTTCCTGTTTTGTTTTAGGTTACTTAGTGCTAGGTTTAAGAAGAGGAAAAAGGAGAAGAAGAAGAAGAAGAGGAGGAGGAGGAGGAGAAGAAAGAAGAAGAAGAAGAAGAAGAAGAAGAAGAAGAAGAAGAAGAAGAAAGAGGAGAGGAGGAGGAGGAGGAGAAAGCTAGAGGAGAGGAGGAGAAGAAGAAGACCACCGACACCCCAACCCCGACCACCGACACCCCGACACCTGACACCCCGACCACCGACACCCCGACCTCGACGACCGACACCCCCACCCCGACGCGACACCTCGACACGACACCCCGACGCCGACACGACACCCCGACACGACACCCCGACACGACATGACACGACACCCCGACATGACACGACACCCCGACCCCGACACGACACCCCGACACCGACACCCTGACACCACACCCACCCTTACCCCGACACCGACACGGCACCCCGACCCTGACCCGGCACCCCGACCCGACACCCCGACCCCGAGACCCCGACCCCAAGCCTGACCCGACACCCCGACCCCGACATCGACACGGCACCCCGACCCGGACCCGGCACCTCAACCCCGAGACCCCGACCCCGACCCCGACACCCCGACCCCGAGCCTGACCCGACACCCCGACCCCGACACCGACACGGCACCCCGACCCCGACCCGGCACCCCGACCCCGAGACCCCGACCCCGAACCCGACACGGCACCCCGACATCGACACGACACCCCGACCCCTGACACCTCCCGAAAAGGTGTTCTTTGGCCTTCCAGAAGCCGACGGGGTCATATATTTGTGAATTATTAGTTAGGTCATATATTTTTTGATTTTGTTATGAAAAACATCATATATAATTGTGTTCATCGGGTAGTTTTAAATGTGCAGTTGTTTCATCGCTGCGAGGTTTGGTGTTCGACAACCTCGCTGTGCGTTTGACGAGCTCTACCCCTTCGTTCGTGAGTGAGCACAAATGACATGTCCTCCTCCCCCATTAATTATTTGATCTATTTCGATGAAACTTGATAGCTAGCTATATATGTGTCTTGAATCATCAGTATGCGTAACCAATATGTGTCTCCTGTTCGAAAGCGTCATAGTTATAAATATGCATGCATTTGCATATTTATAACCTTGATTCTTTTGAATTGTCCAACGCTATCCATGGACAGCCCGAGTATGTTTAGATTGGGTTCGTTTTCCCATATGCTTTGCTCCGAATCCGAGGCATAAATTTCGTCAGTGCCTCCCCTGTTGTTCTCCGGGTACACATCCTCTCTGTTTATTGCAGAGACGTGTATCAGGAGAACAGCGGGGAGGTGTTGCCGAAATTTTGCGTAGGATCCGGAGCATAGCATGGGAAAATGAACCCAATCTAAACATACTCGGGTGGGATTAGGACCTATCATTACCTATTAGAGTGTAGGTTGCATGGACGTAATAAAATTGACAAAGTAGATCAACTGATGAATATATACATGGTGAATTATATATATATATATTTGTTGTGTGTCTAGTAGCTCTATAAGTCAAGATGAGTGATCGTGCGTGGATGTACACCGGTCACACTGGTCAGAACAAATGGAGCACTGAATGGTTCACAAAAAACAAGGGGTTTGTGCGAGCCACATTTGCAAATGGCCAGAGGAAAACCTGGTGCCCCTGTTTACGGTGCGGCAATTGGGAAAAGAGGACAGAGGCTGAAATGGGCAAACACCTGCAGAAGAGTGGTTTTACGCCCGATTATACGGTGTGGACATTTCATGGTGAGTCTGCCCAACGTGACCGGGCTGAGGTGGATCGTCGTCGCACCGACGAGCATGGTACCGGGATGGAAAACATGGTGCAAGATTTGATGATGCTCGGGATTCGGACGAGGAGATGGAGGAATCTGCAAAGGCCTTCAATGAAATGTTGGAGTCTTCAAAACGTCCGCTCCATGAGCACACTGAGCTTTGTCAGTTGGATGCCATCTCACAAGTAATGGCTGTGAAGGCTCAGTTCAACTTGGGCAGAGAATGCTACGATGCAATGATGACAGTATTTGGACGCTTTCTACCCAAAGGCCATGTAATGCCTGCAAACATGTACCAGTCGGACAAAATCCTCCGTGCACTGAAGATGCCCTATGATAAGATACATGCCTGTGAGAAAGGATGTGTCTTGTTTAGGCTTGACTATGCGGACTTGAACTATTGTCCCATTTGCAAGTCTTCCAGGTATGTTGTGGTAGACAATGGTATGGGTGAGAAGACACAGACCAAAATCCCCGTTAGTGTTCTTCGGTATATGCCAATCGTACCAAGACTTCAACGTCTTTTCATGGTCGAAGAGACGGCCAGACAGATGACATGGCACAAAACGGGCAAAAGAACCGAACTAGATGCAGATGGGAATCTGATGATTGTACACACATCGGATGGTGTTGCGTGGAAAAAGTTTGATGAATTACGTGGTGACAAAGCGGCAGATCCGAGGCATCCTCGAGTCGGCATCAGCACGGATGGGTTCAGTGTGTTTGGTATGACGGCAGCCCAATACAGTTGTTGGCCCGTATTTGTCTTTCCACTCAATCTCCCCCCCGGACAGATTGTTGGGAGGTGTTGGTCAATGAGTGGTGCTCAAAAGAATGGCTAGCCCTCCACAACGAGGCCAAGGACAAACGTGCCCAAATGGAAGGTGTGCCACACCATCAAGGCAGCTCCAACTTATATCAGTTCGGGCGCAACTGGGTATGTGGTTTGCTTCATGATTCATGCAATTCATTCATCATGCTAGCTTGAGCCCTTTAATTACTAATTTACATTGTTTCTCTCTTTCAGGCACGCCACAATAAGGTGGATAAGGTGCCAGAGGTGTACGACCTGTATGCCATGGCCCACACTGCCTCTTTCAAAAAAGTCAAGGCTTTCTCTCAGTCTGACCTCGATGATGCAAACAACTTCACCAACATCTCCTCCCACAACAAGCTCATGAGATATAGGGATGAGGGGAAGGCGAGGAAAGGGGAGGACTTTAACCCGAGCCAGGGTCCCATTGATCCAGAGCTGGTGATGATATCTGGTGGCGGGAGGTCCCATGGCTCCATAGCCATTGGAGATGGACTTATCCGTTGTCCTAGCACTCTCCCGGAGATCAAGGCGCGCCAGTCGAGCTCCGCTCCTGAGATAAGGCCTCGTGAACGGCCAGTGCAACTCGCCATCAAGGTTAGTGATACGTACTCAGTTATCTTTCTCCATTACATTGTGTGCGCTTCCATCAATGATTACAAATGGTCATGTGAGTGGTGTTGCAGGCTGCTATACAGAGTGAGAGAGAGATAGAACGGAGAAACTTCTGGCGGAGGCGGCGGAGAGGCAGCGGGAGTTGGAGGAGAGGACGACAAAGATGATGGAGGAGGAGAGGGCACGGAATGACATGCAGGCAAGGGCCATGTACGAGCTCCTTGTGGTAAGTTTCTTCTGCAGATTAGCCAAAACATTCATGTAGTGTTTGTCTCATTACTAACTAGTATGACTGAGTCGTCAAAACCAAATGTGCAGTCTGTGTGCGAGAAGACCGGTCAGACCGCTCCGCCGATGCCAGTGATTGCTCCTGGGACCACGGTGAGTTTAATTTGAATGGACATTACTTGCTAGTCTTAACATTTGAGTGTCATCATGCTAACAAGACATTGGAAATGATCTTTGGTGCAGCGTAACTCCAGACAAGCATCGCACGATCCTTCTCCAGCTACCGACACGAGCCAGCCCGCTCCTACACCTCCTGGATCTTGGTAAGTTTATCTAGTGTTTTGCTTAACACATGCATAAAGACCTAGACTTAGCTTTATTTCCTCCAATGCTTACCATAATGACCTAGACTTAGCTTCTTCTCCTCCAAAATGACTTAATAAGCTTACTGACCTCCAAAACCATCCATTTTACCTAAGTTAGCTCTAAAACGATCTGTAGTTAGCTTACTTATGTCAAAAATTGCATAATTAGCTTAGTTAGCTCATAAACGATCCATTTTACCTAAGTTAGCTCTAAAATGACCCATTTACCTAGGTTAGCTTATAAATGATCCAGTTCGTCCAAGTTAGCTAAAAAATGACCCATTTTACCTAGATTAGCTCCTAAATGATCCATTTTACCTACGTTAGCTTTAAAATGACCCATTTCACCTAGGTTAACTCCAAAATGACCCATCTTACCTAGGTTATCTCATAAACGATCCATTTCAACTAATTTAGCTCATAAACGATCCATTTCACCAAGTTAGCTAAAAAACGATCCATTTCACCTAAATTAGCTCTTAAATGATCCATTTCACCTAAGTTAGCTCAAAAAGATCCATTTCAACTAAATTAGCTCATAAATGATCCATTTCACCTAAGTTAGCTCAAAAACGATCCATTTCAACTAAGTTAGCTCATAAATGATCCATTTCACCTAAGTTAGCTAAAAAACGATCCATTTCAACTTAGTTACCTCAAAAATGATCCATTTGACCTTAGTTAGCTCATAGACGACCCATTTCAACTAAGTTAGCTCATAAATGATCCATTTCACCTGAGCTAGCTCATAAACGACCCATTTCAACTTAGTTAGCTCAAATATGATCCATTTCACGTAAGTTAGCTCATAAATGACATACTCTTCTTGTTCTAGTCTTCTTCTTGTTCTACTCTTCTTGTTCTAGTCTTCTTCTTGTTCTACTCTTCTTGTTCTAGTCACCTATTTCTAACTTTCTTATTTTGCCATTTTGCAGATTTCATTCACTTCATGGAAGCTACTCTTCTTGTTCTAGTCCTAAGTTTATGTATGGATGGAACTTGTTTATGTATGAATTGATGGATGGAACTTGCTTATGTAATATGTATGGATGGAAGTTGCTTATGTAATATGTATGGATTGAACTTGCTTATGTATCAATGTATGGAACTTATGTGCTGGATATATGTGATATGAATGCCTGTGAAATATATCTATATATGTCATATATATTTGCTGTGAAAATTGTTGGATTTAATAAAAAACAGAAAAAAGAGCCAATATGCAGGCTCTTTGTCGTCTGCCACCGACGGCAACGGGCTCTTTGCCGTCTGCCGCGGACGGCAAAGAAGCCACGTGGCATGCAGCTGTGCTTTCTGGGAGCTGACCCATTTGGTCAGTTTGCCTACAGTGGCAGACGGCAAAGAGTAAACAATTTTGCCGTCAGCGGCGGACGGCAAAGGCTGCCATGTAGTGACGTGTAGATGACATCATAAGGCGGACGGCAAAGACACTAGAAAGTTTGTCGTCTGCCGCGGACGGCAAAGACACTAGAAAGTTTGTCGTCTGCGGCGGAAGGCAAAGGCCTGCTGTTAGCCACTTAACGGACTGACAGCGCAATTATTGTCGTCCGCTCTCTTTGCCGTCTGCGGCAGACGGCAAAGGGCCTTTGCCGTCAGCCGCCAGGAAGCAGACGGCAAAGTAGCTGTTTACCGTAGCCTACTTTGCCGGAGCCTTTTGCCGTCCGCCGTTCATGCCTTTGCCGTCCGCTGTGGCAGACGGCAAAATAGCTGATTCCTGTGGTGATTGATTCCGAAATCCCATCAGTATGGAGTTTCTTCATGCGCTTTACACCAATATGACCTAAACAGCAGTGCCACAAATAAGTTGCACTATCATTATTAACTTTGCATCTTTTGGCTTCAATATTATGAATATGTGTATCACTACGATCGAGATCCAACAAATCATTTTTGTTTGTGTGTATGACCATAAAAGGTTTTTATTCATGTAAACAGAACAACAATTGTTCTCTAATTTAAATGAATAACCGTATTGCAATAAACATGATCAAATCATATTCATGCTCAACATAAACACTAAATAACACTTATTTAGTTTCAACACTAATCCCAAAAGTACAGGGAGTGTGCGATGATGATCATATCAATCTTGGAACTACTTCCAACACATATCGTCACCTCGCCTTTTTACTAGTCTCTGTTTATTCTGCAACTCCCGTTTCGAGTTACTACTTTAGCAACTAAACCAGTATCAAATACCGAGGGGTTGCTATAAACACTAGTAAAGTACACATCAATAACATGTATATCCAATATAACTTTGTTCACTTTGCCATCCTTCTTATCCACCAAATACTTGGGGCAGTTCCGCTTCCAGTGACCAGTCCCTTTGCAGTAGAAGCACTTAGTCTCAGGCTTAGGTACAGACTTGGGCTTCTTCACTTGAGTAGCAACTTGCTTGCCGTTCTTTTTGAAGTTCCCCTTCTATCCCTTTGCCCTTTTCTTGAAACTAGTGGTCATGTTAACCATCAACACTTGATGCTCTTTCTTGATTTCTACCTTCGTCGATTTCAGCATCACGAAGAGCTTGGGAATTACTTTCGTCATCCCTTGCATACTATAGTTCATCACAAAGTTCTACTAACTTGGTGATGGTGACTAGAGAATTCTGTCAATCACTATTTTATCTGGAGGATTAACTCCCACTTGATTCAAGCGATTGTAGTACCCAGACAATCTGAGCACATGCTCACTAGTTGAGCGATTCTCCTCCATCTTTTAGCTATAGAACTTGTTGGAGACTTCATATCTCTCAACTCGGGTATTTGCTTGAAATATTAACTTCAACTCCTGGAACATCTTATATGGTCCATGACGTTCAAAACGTCTTTGAAGTCCTGATTCTAAGCCGTTAAGCATGGAGCACTCAACTATCAAGTAGTCATCATATTGAGCTAGCCAAACGTTCATAACGTCTGCATCTGCTCCTCCAATAGGTCTGTCACCTAGCGATGCATCAAGGACATAATTTTTCTGTGCAGCAAAGAGGATAATCCTCAGATCACGGATCCAATCCGCATCTTTGCTACTGACATCTTTCAACATAATTTTTCTCTAGGAACATATCAAAAATAAACACAGGGAAGCAACAACATGAGCTATTGATCTACAACATTATTTGCAAAATACTATCAGGACTAAGTTCATGATAAATTCAAGTTCAATTAATCATATTACTTAAGAACTCCCACTTAGATAGACATCCCTCTAATCATCTAAGTGATTACGTGATCCAAATCAACTAAACCATGTCCGATTAACACGTGAGATGGAGTAGTTTCAATGGTGAACATCACAATGTTGATCATATCTACTATATGATTCACGCTCGACCTTTCGGTCTCTGTGTTCCGAGGCCATATTTGTATATGCTAGGCTCGTCAAGTTTAACCTGAGTATTCCGCGTGTGCAACTGTTTTGCACCCGTTGTATTTGAATGTAGAGCCTATCACACCCGATTAACACGTGGTGTCTCAGCACGAAGAACTTTCGCAACGGTGCATACTCAGGGAGAACACTTTATCTTGAAATTTTAGTGAGAGATCATCTTATAATGCTACCGTCAAGCAAAGCAAGATAAGATGCATAAAGGATTAACATCACATGCAATCAATATAAGTGATATGATATGGCCATCATCATCTTGTGCTTGTGATCTCCATCTCCGAAGCACCGTGCTTGTGATCTCCATCTCCGAAGCACCGTGCTTGTGATCTCTATCTCCGAAGCACCGTCATAATCACCATCGTCACCGGCGCGACACCTTGATCTCCATCGTAGTATTGTTGTCGTCTCGCCAACTACTTGCTTTTACGACTATCGCTACCGCTTAGTGATAAAGTAAAACTATTACATGGCGATTGCATCTCATACAATAAAGCGACAACCATATGGCTCCTGCCAGTTGCCGATAACTCGGTTACAAAACATGATCATCTCATACAACAAATTATATCACATCATGTCTTGACCATATCACATCACAACATGCCCTGCAAAAACAAGTTAGACGTCCTCTACTTTGTTGTTGCAAGTTTTACGTGGCTGCTACAGGCTTAGCAAGAACCGTTCTTACCTACGCATCAAAACCACAACGATAGTTTGTCAAGTTGGTGCTGTTTTAACCTTCGCAAGGACCGGGCGTAGCCACACTCAGTTCAACTAAAGTGAGAGAGACAGACACCCGCCGGTCACCTTTAAGCAACGAGTGCTCGCAACGGTGAAACCAGTCTCGCGTAAGCGTACGCGTAATGTCGGTCCGGGCCGCTTTATCTCACAATACCGCTGAACCAAATTATGACATGCTAGTAAGCAGTATGACTTATATCGCCCGCAACTCACTTGTGTTCTACTCGTGCATAGCATCAACGCATAAAACCAGGCTCGGATGCCACTGTTGGGGAACGTAGTAATTTCAAAAAAATTCCTACGCACACGCAAGATCATGGTGATGCATAGCAACGAGAGGGGAGATTGTTGTCCACGTACCCTCGTAGACCAACAGCGGAAGCGTTATCACAACGCGGTTGATGTAGTCGTACGTCTTCACGATCCGACCAATCAAGTACCGAACGTACGACACCTCCGAGTTCTACACACGTTCAGCTCGATGACGTCCCTCGAACTCTGATCCAGCCAAGTTTTGAGGGAGAGTTTCGTCAGCACGACGGCGTGGTGACGATGATGATGTTCCACCGACGCAGGGCTTCGCATAAGCTCCGCAACGGTATTATCGAGGTGTAATATGGTGGAGGGGGGCACCGCACACGGCTAAGAGATCTCAAGGATCAATTGTTGTGTCTATGGGGTGCCCCCCTGCCCCCGTATTTAAAGGAGCAAGGGGGAGGCAGCCGGCCAAGGGGAGAGGCGCACCAAAGGGGGGAGTCCTACTCCCACCGGGAGTAGGACTCCTCCTTTCCTTGTGGGAGTAGGAGAAGGGAAGGGGGAAGGAGAAAGAAGGAAGGGGGCGCCCCCCCTCCCAAGTCCAATTCGGACTAGCCCATGGGGAGGGGTGCGGCCACCCTTTGGGGTCTTTTTCTCCTTTCCCGTATGGCCCATTAAGGCCCAATACGAATTCCCGTAACTCTCCGGTACTCCGAAAAATACCCGAATCACTCGGAACCTTTCCGAAGTCCGAATATAGTCGTCCAATATATCGATCTTTACGTCTCGACCATTTCGAGACTCCTCGTCATGTCCCCGATCTCATCCGGGACTCCAAACTCCTTCGGTACATCAAAACTCAATAAAACTGTCATCGTAACGTTAAGCGTGCGGACCCTACGGGTTCGAGAACTATGTAGACATGACCGAGACACCTCTCCGGTCAATAACCAATAGCGGGACCTGGATGCCCATATTGGCTCCCACATATTCTACGAAGATCTTTATCGATCAGACCGCATAACAACATACGTTGTTCCCTTTGTCATCGGTATGTTACTTGCCCGAGATTCGATCTTCGGTATCTCGATACCTATTTCAATCTCGTTACCGGCAAGTCTCATTACTCGTTCCGTAATACATCATCCCGCAACTAACTCATTAGTCACAATGCTTGCAAGGCTTATAGTGATGTGTATTACCGAGTGTGCCCAGAGATACCTCTCCGACAATCGGAGTGACAAATCCTAATCTCGAAATACGCCAACCCAACAAGTACCTTTGGAGACACCTGTAGAGTACCTTTATAATCACCCAGTTACGTTGTGACATTTGGTAGCACACAAAGTGTTCCTCCGATAAACGGGAGTTGCATAATCTCATAGTCATAGGAACATCTATAAGTCATGAAGAAAGCAATAGCAACATACTAAACGATCGAGTGCTAAGCTAACGGAATGGGTCAAGTCAATCACATCATTCTCTTAATGATGTGATCTCGTTAATCAAATGACAACCCATGTCAATGGCTAGGAAACTTAACCATCTTTGATCAACGAGCTAGTCAAGTAGAGGCGTACTAGTGACACTCTGTTTGTCTATGTATTCACACATCTATTATGTTTCCGGTTAATACAATTCTAGCATGAATAATAAACATTTATCATGATATATGGAAATAAATAATACTTTATTATTGCCTCTAGGGCATATTTCCTTCAGAGGGATAGTTATATGATCCAATTATGTTAGTATTGTTGAGAGAACTTGCACTAGTGAAAGTATGAACCCTAGGCCTTGTTTCCTAGCATTGCAATACCGTTTACACTCACTTTTATGGCTTGTTGCCTTGCTGTTTTTATTTTTTCAGATACCAAAAACCTATATCTACCATCCATATTGCACTTGTATCACCATATCTTCGCCGAACTAGTGCACCTATACAATTTACCATTGTATTGGGTGTGTTGGGGACACAAGAGACTCTTTGTTATTTGGTTGTAGGGTTGTTTGAGAGAGACCATCTTCATCCTACGCCTCCCACGGATTGATAAACCTTAGGTCATCCACTTGAGGGAAATTTGCTACTGTCCTACAAACCTCTGCACTTGGAGGCCCAACAACGTCTACAAGAAGAAGGTTGTGTAGTAGACATCAAACAATTCCTAGCGCCGTTGCCGGGGAGGTTAGTGCTTGAAGGTATATCTTTAGATCTTACAATCGAATCTTTTAGTTTCTTGTTTTATGACTAGTTTAGTCTATAAAAGAAAACTACAAAAAAATGGAATTAAGGGTGCCTCATATGCTTCATCTTTTTAATGTCTTTCGTGAAAATGATGGGAAGGAAAATTATGCTCAAGTACTAGAAGAAGAATTACATAGAATGATTGGCATAAAATATGTGAATGATGAGCATGATTGCAATGTTGTTAGTATGAATTCTTTGAATACCCATGATGCTAATGATATGCAAAGCCACAAGCTTGGGGATGCTATGTTTGATGAAGATGATATGTTTAGTCCCCCAAGTTTTGAAAAGCAAATTTATTATGATGAAAGCATGCCTCCTATTTATGATGATTATTGTGATGACACGTATGCTATAAAGAATAAAGGTAACCATGAAAATTGTCATCTGATTTTAATTTTCAATTGGATTATGCTTCACATGATAGTTATTTAGTTGACTTTGCTCCCACTACTATTGATGAGAATAAATTTGCTTATGTGGAGAATAGTAAAATTTCTATGCAAGTAGATCGTGAAAAGAATGCTTTATGTGCTGGTTATATGGTTGAATTCATTCATGATGCTACTGAAAATTATTATGAGAGAGGATCATATGCTTCTACATATTGCAATAATATCAAGTTTCCTCTCTATGTGTTGAAATTTTTGAAGTCATGCTTGTTTTGCCTTCCTATGCTAGTTGATTCTTGCTCCATTGTTTGATCACAAAATCCCTATGCATAGGAAGTGGGTTAGACTTAAATGTGCTAGTCATATTCTTCATGATGCTCCCTTTATGTTTCAATTCTTATCTTTTATGTGAGCATCATTGAAATCATCATGCCTAGCTAGGGGCGTTAAACGTTAGCGCTTGTTGGGAGGCAACCCAATTTTCTTTTTGTTCTTTGCTTTTTGCTCCTGTTTAGTAATAAAGAATTCATCTAGCCTCTGTTTAGATGTGGTTTTATGTTTTAATTAGTGTTAGTGCCAAGTAAGACTTTTAGGATAGCTTACGGTGATAGTTGTGTTGATCCTGCTGAAAATCAGAAACTTCTCCGCCCAGTAAATTAGTTTTGATAATTCTCACAGAAACGTGCTTTTGATCTGATTCTTTTTTCTCTGGATTGGTACACAAATTGCTCAGGCTTTCCTAATTTGGTAGGATTTTTGGAGTTACAGAAGTATTCAAGAGTTACATATTACAACAGACTGTTCTGTTTTTGACAGATTCTGTTTTCATTGTGTTGTTTGCTTATTTTGATGAATCTATGAGTAGTATCGGAGGGCATGAACCACAGAGAATTTGGAATCCAGTAGATATTACACCAATATTAATTTATAATGAGTTCACAACAGTACCTAAGTGGTGATTTATTTTCTTATACTAACGGAGCTTACGAGTTTTCTGTTAAGTTTTGTGTTGTGAAGTTTTCATGTTTTGGGTAAAGATTCGATGGACTATGTGTCGGTGTCAAAACCGGCGGTTCTCGGGTTGGGGGTACCGAACTGTGCGTCTAAGGCGGATGGTAACAAGAGGCGGGGGACACGATGTTTACCCAGGTTTGGGCCCTCTCGATGGAGGTAATACCCTACTTCCTGCTTGATTGACCTTGATGATATGAGTATTACAAGAGTTGATCTACCACGAGATCGTAGAGGCTAAACCCTAGAAGCTAGCCTATGGTATGATTGTTGTTGTCCTACGGACTAAACCCTCTGGTTTATATAGACACCGGAGGGGCTAGGGTTACACAGAGTCGGTTACAACGGAGGAGATCCACATATCCATATTGCCAAGCTTGCCTTCCACGCCAAGGAGAGTCCCATCCGGACATGGGATGAAGTCTTCAATCTTGTATCTTCATAGTCCAATAGTCCGGCTAAAGTATATAGTCCGGCTACCCGAGGACCCCCTAATCCAGGACTCCCTCAGTAGCCCCTGAACCGGTCTTCAATGATGATGAGTCCGGCGTGCAGATTGTCTTCGGCATTGCAAGGTGGGTTCCTACTCCGAATACTCCATGGAAGATTTCGAACGCAAGGACAGTGTCCGACTCTGCAAAACAAATTCCACATACCACCGTAGAGAGAATAATATTTCCACAAATCTAATCTGCTGATACATTCTGCAGCATGACATCATACTATGGCCCGGTCATTATTCGAACCGTTTTTCTCAACCAGCCACTGCACATATTGCGAGGCGGTTTCCTTGGCACGTCTTGTCGAAGCAGAGATCGTGTCCCCTTATCATGGGATTCTCATCAATACGGGTGTGGGTAACCCAACCGCGCCATCAATTACGGCGCTTGGGGAATAAACGCGTTTACCAGGCAGGCGCAGAATCCCTGCTGCCTTTATAAGGGGATAAGGACTCCCTTTCGCACCCACACTTTCTGCTTCCCGATCCATTCCCCTTCACTCGAGCTCCAGGGCCCAAGCGTTCATCTTCTCTGCCCACAAAGGCCTTCCGAAAATGTCTAGATCCGGAGCAAGAGGCAAGTGGATGGCCTCTACCGTCCGGGAGAAGGATATCAAAAAGCTTCGGGAGGCCGGGTATTTGGCCAAGAAAATCAGCCACCGTCTCCCGATGGAGGGACAGATCGTCCCTACTCCGGAACCCCACGAGAGAGTTGTATTCCTCCCTCACTTCGTCCGCGGGCTAGGGTTTCCCCTCCACCCGTTCGTTCACGGCATCATGTATTATTATGGGATCGATCCTCACGATTTGTCCCCTAATTCCTTCCTCAACATCTCGACATTCATTGTCGTGTGCGAGGCTTTTCTCCGCATCTCGCCACACTTCAGCTTATGGCTGAAGATTTTCAATGTGAAGCCCAAGGTAGTGGGCGGCGAGCACGCCGAGTGCGGGGGCGCTATGGTGAGCAAGATGCCCAACGTCACATGGCCCACAGGCACCTTTAATGATTCTGTCAAGGAGTGGCCACAGCAGTGGTTTTACATCACCGAGCCGCGCGGCATGGAATGGGCCGCTACTCCCGAGTTTCGATCCAGAGCCCCTCTGCGGCTTACATCCTGGGTCAAGAAGGGCCTGGACTGGTCCTCGTCCGACGAATTGTCGATGCTCCAGACACACGTTAAAGATATGGGAGACAAGAACATTGAACTTGTCAATGTAGTCCAGGTGATGTTAGTTCGCCGGATCCTGCCTTGCCAACACCGGACTTGCAATCTACGGGAATTCGATCCGGCCAAGCACCAAACCCTGTGAGAGTTTTTTGGCTCCTCGCACAAAGACATCTGGAAGGTGCTTTTCAAGTCTAGCAAATCATGGCTGGACTCCGCCGAAGACCGCGGGTACCAACTGTCCCGCCCTGCAAGTTCGGTAAGTCATCATACTTTTTATCCGCATAACCCAAAGGAAGCGCTTAATATGTTTTCTACAACTCTCCTAGGGCTGGACGAAGAAGGCGGAGCAGATCCATTGTCCGGCCCCGCTGCCCGAAGAACCGGCCGTCCCACTTCTGACGAAGATGCTGGTCCCGGCGCCTTACAAGGTGCCGAAGAAGACGACCGAGAAGGAGGCCAAAAAGACCCGGGGCGGCCTTCGTCGCCGCGGCACTTCGGACACAATATCCGAAGGCTCTGATGCCTGTTCCGCCTCTGAAGAGGACGAGGAGGAGGAAGATGAATCCTCTGCGGGGGGAAGAAAGAAGAGGACGGCCTCCGCACACTTGGAGGCCGAGTCGCCTAAAAGGGGAAAAGCTCCTCTTCCGGAGGAGTCTACTGCCGCCGCCGACAGCGGCCCGGCATGGGATCCCAGGGCCCAGCCCCAGGTGAATTCATGAGTATATTGAATCCGAGTACGTTTATGCGTCCAGACTCATCATGGAATAATATTTTAACCTGAGCCATATTTTTTGTAGTCCAGCGAGGTCCCGTACCAAACAATCCTCATCAGAGGATTCGCTGAGCTCGGATGCTATGGAGAGCGGGACGCCCCCGAAGGCCCCTTCCTCCAAACATGTGAATGACACCGAGGCTTCGTCCCAGAGGGACCCCGGCCAAGGAGGACAGGGAAAGACCGTGAAGGTGGCGCCTGGAGGTCAAACTTCAGGGGCCAGACACATGGGGGAGAAAATTCCCACGGGAGCTGACGGCGGGGGCCATCTTGAATTCGACTCCCAGCGGGATGCAATTCCAGAGACCGACACGGCTCCAGAATCAAGCAGGCAGCCTCTCTCAACTGGAGGGGGTATGCCTGTTCCACCGGCAATCTCTGTCCAACCAGAGGTGTCGGATGCTTTGTTGGTGGCACTGAAGAGCGCCTCCATCGTCGATGAACACCGTGCCCTTATGGGTGCGGTGATTGAGAAGATTCAGTCTGCTGAGAGTGGACTGAATGAAGCCTGTATCGGCCTTATAAAAGGTTATGAGGTATGTTTTATGAGGTTTCGAAGAGTGTCATGGTATGGATAGTAGCCCCTGATACACTGTTTGGTGAAAGAAAGAACCGGACAGAGGATCAAATTTAGGTTCACGGGAAGACTCATTGGATGACATCTATTTCCCTTCTGTCATAAGCAGGCGTCTGTAGGGGCTGCTGCCTCTCATACTGCGGAGGACTCCGGACTGAATCAAATTCTGGAGCAGGCCAAAGAAGAACTTGGCCAGTTAAAAATGCAGTTGGGAGATAAACAAGGTATGCGCAAGTCTTGTTCGCGTTTACTTCGAATGAATTTTCAGTATGATGAAATAGGCTTCATGATTTGCACTAGGGATGGTGACCGAAGTCGAGGCCCTGAAGAAGGCTGTGGCCGAGGCCGAGAAAAGGGCAACCACAGAGCAGGCTCTTCGTGAGAAGTACGAGGCCAGGGTTATTAAAGCTGAGCAGGAGCTGCAAGAGGCCGTGAAGAAATGCGAGACCTTGGAGCAGAGTTTAACAGAGAAAGAATCTGAACTCACCAAGGCGCATCAGGCCACGAGCGATGCCCGGGGGAAACCCAAAGCGCCCTGCAGGGGATCCAAGAGGCGAGGAAGATCGCGGCGGGTAAGGCTTTTCCCTTTTATAGCAAGTATTTGAGCAGAAGATTATGTTTCGAATTTTGAATTCGGATTTTCTCTAGGGGTATTTGTGGAGCTGCCCCGCAGCATATCGGATGCCGCCCAATTCTACCGAGCCGAAGAAAGGAACACTGCAGATAAGCTCTTCTGGTCGCAGTATTTGGCACCGAATTATCCGGTGCCTTTTGGCGATCAACTGAAACAGCTGATCGAACTGCATAAGGCGGCGGAACTAGCCATGAAAGATTTGGTTATCCAGCTATGGCCTGCCGAGCCGATTCCATGCAGCTACTTCGGGCTCGTGAAGCGGCTTGTAAACGCTTGCCCTCGACTTGACGTCATGAAGCGGTCGGTCTGCATAGAGGGTGCGCGAATGGCCTTCGCCCGCGCAAAGGTGCATTGGGCGAAGATGGAAGCTGAGAAGCTGATGACCGAAGGGCCGCCAGAGGGGAAGGAGCACCGCAAGCCCGAATTATATTATGAAAGTGTCCTGAAAGGATCCTACCTTGTAGCGGAGCTATGCACCAAGGACATTATATTTCCATGAATTCCAATCATGTTGTCCTTTGTAATGTTTGAACAAGGTCATTTATTTATTGCCTATTATATAAAAGTTTGCCCTCCTGTGCGGCCGTTTTATATATTAAACCTGAGAGTTGGCCAGTCGTCGGCTTCTGCCCCCACGTAAGAAATACGGGGGTATTCGGGATAAACCTGAGCACTCTTTATCCCACTTTTGGGTCCTTCGAAGGAGGTGCTCAGCACAATGAACCAGGCAATCGGACTATTGGGCTTTATCACTCTCACTTAGCCATAGGAGCTTTAGTAAGGTAGGCGCAGCCCCTGGTATTCGGAAGACCGTACTAGGGGCTCTATAAGCACCTGATCGGAGGAAAAACCGATCCATCGCACGCTGCATTGGTTATGGCATTATGCGAGAGAAATCCTTAAAGATTTTACGACCTCTCGAACAGCTGACCAGCTCTCGCCGTATCATGACAGTCAGTTTTCGGCTTTCTCTACCGAGGTGCTCGTCCGGAAGAACCGGGACACAATCGCAGTAGTTCTCCCAGTGCTACCTTAGCCGATATAGCGGAACGTAAGGTACCAAAACATGGGAGCCGGGCAAACCCAACTATTGACCCAAGACATGATTCGGAGCTGATGCATATAGTGTTATAAGTTCAGGGTGCCGAACTTCCACGAAGGTGTTCGGACTTTATTGCCGTACTGTGGGTAAAACGAAGCCCCTGGTACGTTTAAAGGCATATCGAGGTGTACGGATGCCATTCGACAAAAGAGTTTTAATAATAAATGACAGCAGAAAAGCGTCATACAAATCCACATGTTTTATTTGAATAGTACGTCGATGCGTATAAGACAGGTAATAATGGGAAAGAAATACGACTGTGGAACCTGCTGAGACCAGGGAAGAAGAAGCTGCGTGTGGATCCGGAATATAATCGGATGGTCATCGCGGGGAATATCTAAGGATTCCTTTGCGCGTTCGGGCTGCCTCCGTATCGCCCATCCTGTTCGGCGCAAAGGTGAACCTGCTAAGTAAGTGTAAGAAATGTTTGCGTGCCGGAGAGCGGTTGAGCCGCTGAGTGTGGCCTGTCCTGGCCTTCGCCGGAGTGTTTAACTGAGCTCCGGACGAGCCAGGCTATCCTTCCGCGAAGTAGTTCGGAGTCCTTTGATGGTGTCTGGGAGCCTGGCCGTCGACTCAAGGTTCAGCTGCAAGGTGCTGCTTGTTGCTTCTGCTGTTAAGGCAGCGGTGTACTCATTGGTGCCGAAGTAAAGTTTGTCATTGCCATGAACCGTGATGACGCCGCGTGGACCGGGCATTCTGAGCTTACGATAGGCATAATGTGGCACCGCGTTGAATCGAGCGAATGCGGTTCATCCGAGCAGTGCCTAATAATCACTGCGGAAAGGGACGATTTCAAAGATTAACTCTTCGGTACGGTAATTGTCTGGTGATCCGAAGACTACCTCAAGGGCGATGGAGCCTGTACAGCTGGCTTCCACACCTGGTATAATGCCTCTAAAAGTGGCTTTAGTGGGTTTGATCACCGAATGATCGATGCCCATCTTACGCACTGTGTCCTGGTAAAGCAGGTTTAGACTGCTGCCTCTGTCCATAAGGACTCGTGTGAGGTGGAACCCATCAATTATTGGGTCGAGGACTAGTGCGGCTGGATTGCCCTGATTGGCGTTAACCGGACGATCCGTGCGGTTGAAGATGACCAACCCTAGTTTATATTATGGGACGACAAGTTTCGTTAAGTCGGCATCCCTAAGGGTGCGTATCCGGTCCGGGTTGGGAATTTGGGTGTTGTTTACCACGTTCACCATTTGGATTTGTGGGGGAAATTTCTTTTGCCCTCCTGTGTTTGGTGATCTGGGCTCCTCGTCACCACCATCGCTTTGAGACCCCCCTTCTCTGTTTTTGGCGCCTGCCCTACCGGCCTGTTTGAAGACCCAGCATTCTCTGTTGGTATGGGTGGCTGGCGTTCCTGGGGTGCCATGAATTTGGCATTTGCGATCGAGTATGCTGTCCAGACTGGATGGACCCGGATTTTTTTTGAGTGGCCCTGTCCGCTGACCGGACTTTGAGCCACTGAACCCGGCATTAACTGTCGTATCTTCGGCGTTTTCACCATATTTGCGGCGCTTGTGTTTGTTGCTTCGTGGTTTGCCGTTGCTATCCTTGGCCTCTGATGTGCCAGGTTTGCTTGCTGTGTTGTTGCTACGAGCCAACCAGCTATCTTTGCCCGCGCAAAAGCGGGTCATAAGCATCGTCAGGGCTTCCATGGATTTTGGCTTCTCTTGACCATGGTGCCGGGCGAGCCACTCGTCACGGATGTTATGCTTAAATGCCGCTAAGGCCTTTGCATCCGAACAGTCAACAATTTGGTTCTTCTTAGTTAGGAACCGGGTCCAGAATTTTCTGGCGGATTCCCCTGGCTGCTGAGTTATATGACCTAAATCGTCCGCATCCGGTGGTCGCACATAAGTGCCCTCGAAATTGTCCAGGAATGCATCTGCCAGGCTCTCCCAACTTCTGATGGAGTTTGCCGGCAAGCTATTCAGCCAATCCCGAGCCGGCCCTTTGAGTTTTAGCGGGAGGTACTTGATGGCATGTAGATCATCCCCGCGGGCTATGTGAATGTGGAGGAAGAAGTCTTCTATCCATACCGCGGGGTCTATAGTACCATCATATGATTCAATGTTCACGGGTTTAAACCCTTCTGGGAATTTATGATCCATTACTTCATCGGTGAAGCATAGGGGGTGTGCAGCGCCTCTGGGCTATGTCACGACGCAGTTCGTACGAGTCTTGTCTGCCGTATTCGGCCCGGCCAGATTTGCTTTTAGTGTATCCGGCGTGACGATCATCGTCACGCGTTGGGGCGCGACCCCGTGATCCGTAGATCGATCTTGTATGTCCTGCTTTGCTTTCCAATACATCTCGTAGGTCCTGATGAGGACATAGACCTGGGATAGGGTAATAGGCCTGATCTATACCTCCTACCTAAGGTCCTTGTCCTAGAAGCAAAGAGGTTCAGGAGTAAATAGAGGGGACCCAACAAAGGTGTCGAGTGCAATCCACTCGACCTACCATTCACTCGGAGACCCCCCTTGTTTATGTCACTCGGCCACTAAACCACTCAACGTGCAGAAGAACTAAAGCCACTCCGCGCAGCAACGGTCGGGCATTTACTCTTAGACTTAATAGTTATTTATATTACTTTACTACAGACGTTACCTGTGACGCTCCTACTTTATGAACATTGAACTCCTTGTAACGTGGGCTGGCTGGGGTCCTGGCGCACTCTATATAAGCCACCCCCCTCCACTGGCACATGGGTTCGCGCCCCCTGTAACACACACGCATAAAATCCAGTCGACCGCCTCCGGGCTCCGAGACGTAGGGCTGTTACTTCCTCCTAGAAGGGCCTGAACTCGAAAAACTCGTGCATACAGCTTCTCCATAGCTAGGACCTTGCCTTTACATCCCTACCCGCCATTCTACTGTCAGACTTAGAACCACGACAGTTGGCGCCCACCGTGGGGCAGGTGTTTTAGTGACTTGTTGGGGAAGTTGCAATTTTTCCGATCCCCATCAGCATGGTTTCAGGCGGAGGATTGACCGAGGGCCGCGAGATCCGTCTCAGCGCGCTCGTGTTCGTCGCCGACGACTCCGCTTGGCTCCAAGAGGCTCCACTCGACGTCGAGGTGCTCCCCGTCCGCGGGGCAATGCATTTCGCGCGTGCGTCCACGGCGTCCTCCTGCGGCAGCCGTCGACCCAGTATCGGTCGGCTCTTGTGGCGTCTTCACTCCCTGCAGCCCGCCGGCACAAGCGTTCCGGTAGGTCGAGGCTCCAGCGGTGGGTGAGGCACGCGGTGGCTCGCCAGTTGGCCACCCCTCAAGTCGCGGCAATCGAGCCCGACGAAACTCTCTATGGCCTGTTCGACTGGCTCCGTTGAGACTGCATCCGAGTGCGACGGCAGTGACCCTGCGGCGGAAGTCCTGATGGTCAACGGACCGCACCGTCCTCCTGGCTTCCCCCGCGTCGACGGTGGTGATGGCGGAGGCGATCCGTCGCGTGCCCACAAGGAGTATCGCCCCGAGTCCCTCTCTTCGCAGCAGAGAGAAGAGCTTCGCTGCCGTAACATGGATGCACTTCACACTGCTATCGTTGGAGAAACCCCCGAGGCCCGGGCCTTGGAGGAGGTGCGCCTGGCCAACTTGGCTGAGCGCACTCGACTGGAGAATCTCCAGCACGCACTCGACACTACTAGGAAAAGGCCTACTAGTGGCGCACCAGTTTTGCCTACTAATGGCGCACTACTGGTGCGCCACTAGTACCACGCCACTAGTATTTTTTACTAATGGCGCACCACTGGTGCGCCATTAGTATCTGGTATACTAATGGGGCACCTGGCAGTGCGCCATTAGTATAGGCCACGGTGCGCCATTAGTATGCCTCCCAGGGGGCCATATTTACCCATGTGCCTAGCCATACTAATGGCGCACCGCGGGGTGATGCGCCATTAGTATCCTTTGGCATACTAATGGCGCACTGCGGGGTGATGCGCCATTAGTATCCTTTGGCATACTAATGGCGCACTGCGGTGTGATGCGCCATTAGTATCCTTTGGCATACTAATGGCGCACGTTGGGGTGATGCGCCATTAGTATGTATATTAGGGATTTTTTTTCTTTTCTGATTTTTGCACAGATTACAAAATATATTATTGGACAGAATATAAGCAGCACCACACAGCAACAGCAGATTCATCGAATACAATAGAAGATTAGTCTCCGAATACAATTCATCATATTAGTCTCCGAATTCAAAAGACCGAACAAAGATAGAACATTACAAGTCTCGAGACCGCGAGTAGCGAGTTTGTCTTCACATTACAAGTCGATATCGATCATCTAAACTACCATCACATAGAAGAGAGCTGCGGTCATCACGATGAGCATCATCGCGATGAAACTGGTCTTCATCCGGTTCCTCCAACGCTCCCTCCTCTCTCCCGCTAGATAGCGCGCGTATCTAGATTCCGCCTCCGCCCTAGTGGTGTACCCTTTGTAACTGTTACCGCTGAAACGGTGAACCTGTCTCCGACACTCCTCCCAGTCGTCGTAGACTCCGGGAACCTTACCCTTGTACACGACATACGACGGCATCTCTATGCACTAGCCAAACAACAGACAATACATAAGCAATATATAAGTATGCAACAAAAGGATCGGAAGAGAAAAGCAAGACATTAATAGCACGATTCATGGTCCTACTAATAAATAGCATCGATTACATCTAAGTTGAACGACTGTCCAAACCAAAGAGACATACAAGTTCATTAAAGTTTAATTACAACATGAGCTAATCAATGTTTCAGAACTACACATAGCATCACTACTTTCGACTCGACTCATGGGACCGGAGCGTGGATGAAGCCGCCGTCTGTCGTGATGGTCATGAAGTCGCGGGCGTTGTCAGCCTGCATTTGTAGCGTTGTGTCTATCTCACTGTTGGACGGTTGAAATTTGAGGTAGAACTGCCCCGAGGTACGAAGGACATCTTGATGGATGATTTCTGCAAACTCCGACTGGATGCGAAAGAATTCTTGTCGGATGTCCGCGTCCTGGATTGCCGCCAAGCTTGCGGCCCAATCTTTGAGATTATTTGGTAGCAGAAGGTGATTATGGTCCCGTACGATCGCCCGCATGTGATGGAGGGCGTAGTAGGCATCCTTCTGACCGCCAGGCGGCTGCTTGACGCAGGGGAACGTCGTATTGTGGGTGAACACGTGCCTGCCGTACCTACGAGATGGCCTCTTAAAGGTGCCTCCAGATGCGGCGTAGCCGGGGAGAGCATCATCAAGAACTTTCTTGATATTTGTGTAGTCTATCTTGGAGTCATGGTCCGGGTCGAAATACGTGGCCATGGAATATTTCGTGCTTAAGAGGATGAGTGCGCAATGTGTGTCACTGCACAGAACACAGAATGTTAGAAAAAAAAAGAACGATCGAAATCTAAGAAATCATATGTTACTGGGCGGTTAGGAGATGACTTACTCGGGAAAGTAAGGCACGAGGAAGTTATCCTTATCTGGGTTTGCCAGAATGACGCCTTCGAGGTGTGAACTCGCGACTTGCCGGTCCCCAGTGCTGCCCAAGATCTTGGCAGGCATGTAGAAGGGGTCGACTATCACAATGTCCGGGGTCTTGTCTCTAATGGTCCACATCTCCATACTCAGCGAAAACAGCCGAACGAAGGTGTAGTGCAGCGGATGAAGGCGCTATCCACAAAGCCCTTGCCCTCTGGCACCTTGGCCACGAAAACCGGGTATGCCACATCATTCTCTCTGAGACGCCGCTTCTCCAAAGAAAGAACACTATCATGGAGACTCCGCATAGCACCGGTTGCAGCATTGAGCATATTTGTCGGTAGCATCGCCTACCCGCCACATGCACCCTCCTCGAGATATCCTTAGGTGAAGGTGGCCCGTCCTGAGCACGGATCGTACTCGGTGCCGGCTGGCTCGCACTAGCGCCCTTGTTAGTCTTTCGTTTCCGTCCCTTCTTCCCGATCTGCTGTAATGGGATCGAGTTCTGCTCACAGACCGCCTTCTTGAGCGTGTTGGGGCTGATAATATTTGGCACCTCAGCTATCTGAGGCTCGGTGAAGGCGGCAGCTAGAGGCATCTCCTGAGAACTGAACGCCAGACGACGCCTGTTGCAATTGGGTTTCTCCGCCGTACCAGCTAGATCGCGGTTGTCTTTTTCAGGGTTGGGTTCTTGAGAAGGAGGCCCGCAGAACTCGCCACCGTACCCATGTTCGACAAAGTACTTATCGACGTTGGAAAATGTACCGCCGTCGTTGTCGTCGTCGTCCGAATCCTGTGCCATATGCATGTCCGGATCCTATGCCATAGGGATGTCCGGCATGTGCGGTAGCGTTGCGGCGTTCTTGCCATGGCTTGGCGCTGGCACGACTGGTGGTCTTGTCTGTGGGGTGGTGTCCCCCGCCCTCAAACGAATCTGGCTCTTCGGCCAAAGCAGGGGCCAGCTTACACAGGCGCTGAGGGTCATCACATCATCTTCGTCGGCCCCAGCGGGTCGAATCGGAGGTAACAACTTGTCACAGCCTGGCAGCACCCGAACCAGTTCAACCCTATACAAGGTGGGTGGCATCGGACTACCGTGGAACACGCGGTTGCCCGGTTGAACGATTCTGCCCTTGGCGACATCGACCAACTCGCCGCCCACGAAGTGCAGGAGAGTGCAAGGAACATCGGTGGCGCCCTGCGAAAACATGTAGGGCGTCAGGGATGCCCAGTCAAAGGCAAGGAGATGAAGTCATCGGCCGAGAGGCTTAGTTACCGTGATGCCGTCGAGCTCGGCTAATGTCGAGGCACCGCCAACGGCGGGCGTGCGCGTGCAACTGACGGAGGGGCCGCTTGCTGGCGAGGTGCCGGCCGGCGTACACCCGGGTGCATTAAGCTCCAATGCCCGTGCCGGCGCCGGAGACACGAATACCGCCTCCGCCGGAGACACCAATGGCGCCGCCTGCGCGTTGTGCGAGTTGCTGGCCGTGAAGCTGGGAACCGGGGGAGGCCCCTGTTGGCCGCCCGCAATCCACGTCGTCAGCCCCTGAATCAAGGTAGGCACAATGGCGGTGAGCGTCGTTCCCAGTTGTTGTTGCACTTGCTCTTGGACAATCTCCGGAATCCGCGCCACTTGTGCCTTGAGTTCTTGAACCTCGCGCGACTGGCTTTCCGAGCTGGTCTTTTTCTCCTTTCGCCCACCAGCGGTATAGTATGACGACCATTTTGTGGACAAGCCTTTGCCGGCCACACGACCAGCTGACGACGGCTTACTGAGCTTATCCTTGTTTTTCATTACGTTCAACGCCCTATTTAAAGGGGTGTCAAAAGGGGAGCTCTGAGATGACCCCGCGCTACTGCTTTCAGCCTCCTGCGGAAGGAATGTGAACCATTTAGAAATTTGGCTTCATTAATTAGAATGCAACCATATGGAGCTAATTACGCGGGGGTGTATTCCTTACCAGAACAAGCTCAAGCGCCCTGGTCTTCGGATCCGTGGTAAGCTCCTTTGTTACCGGGTCCTCCTTGTACCGGGCCCTGACAAAGTTCCTGGTCTGCTTGTCACGTAATTTCTCGAAGCGGGGCGGTAGGCCTTGCTCGGCACGCTCCGCGTCCTCCTTGTCCCATATAGGCTCCGCCACTCTGTAACCGCCGGGACCGAGTTGGTGGACCCCTAAGTTCAACTCCCGCATTTCTTTCCCCCACTGACTTGATTCGGAGGTTGCGCTGCTCTCGCACTTGATCTTGAACTCCTTGTAGTCATCTTCGCTCATCAAAGGATATTTCGCCTTGATCTTCTCATAACTATCACCTTTTTCAATCATTGCCTTCACCGTGCTTCTCCATGTAGACAGGGCCGTGCTCATCCTCGTGAGGGCGGCACTGTTCACTTTATTCCCTGAGAGGCGTGTGTTTGCAAACTCAGCGGGGAACTTGTATCGTTCGTGCAGCTTCGTGAAGAGGAGGCTGCGCAAATTCCCTCGGTCCTTATGCCTTAGGTTCTCGGTGTTGATCGAGACGGTGCTCCGGAGAATGCACCCGAGCTGAACCGAGTACCCCTTGACTACATGTTTGGGCGCCGTTGGATGCCCGTCGGAGTTCACTTCAGTAAATTCCTCCTTGACGGTGCCGAGCACGTTCGGGCGCCGGTCCTTCCGTTGCCTCTTCGGTTGGCTGCCATCTGTGCGTGCGCCGCCATCATCAGTGGTGGCATCCTCGGCGGCACCATCAGTGGTGTCATCCCCGACGCCACTAGGGGTTGTGTAGTCAGGATCGGTGTCTTCCGCGGCGGCGTCCTCATAGCGGTGAGGTTCTTCCTCCATCTCCTGGGACAGCTCCCAGAATTGCTTGCCGCCCGAACCGCCGGCCTCATCGTTGTGGGCCATGTTTCGCTCTAAATAGGAAAAAAGTTTGGTCAAAAAGTTGGTTATTGTCAAGGAACAAGATCATGGTCTCATCATTTAGGGTTTGTCGACACCGAGGCATCCTAAAAGCTAAGCTTTTATCATTTAGGGTTTGTCGACGCCGAGGCACCCTAAAAGCCTAAGCGTACATCATTTAGGTTCTCATCGACACCGAGGCACCCTAAAAGCCAAGGTTTTATCATTTAGGGTTTGTCGACGCCGAGGCACCCTAAATGCTAAGTTAAGTTTTCATCATTTACGGTTTATCGATGCCGAGGCACCCTAGGTTGACTGATATATATGGGTATCTTCTAATAATATACCCTACTTAATTAAGGACAAACACCAAGAGACAGTAAACATATCACACTTCTATATGTATAACACAAGAGGCAGTTGATCCTACTTAATTAAGTACTAGGATACCCCGGCCCATGCATTAGTCGCAAGTACCCCATATGTCCTATTTTTAGCAAAGTCATCCTAAAATTCACGGAAAATTTCAGCATGACCTTTGCTGGAAATAGGACATATGGAGTACCCGAATTTGCCAGAACGGAAGTTAATCGACATTCCGGCAAACTCAAGGGCCTCTCGGGGTACATGCAAAATCATTATCCCCGCGTAATGAAGTCGCCAATGGGTCATTTCAGAAGATCACAAGTAGCATCATCACAAGTACAACATCATCACAACTACAGCAGCAGCAGCAGCAGTGAATACAAGCATAACAGCAGCAGCAGGTTTATTCTTCTTCTTCATAAACATTAATTGGTGTGGGTGACCCTATCTGCCCTCTAATGACTCACTCAACTTAATAGGACAACCCACAAGCATTGTTTTGATTCCGACAGCTGCTGTAAAATACATCCAGCAAAGGTGCTCTAAAATCAGAAATACTACCCCCAAATCTTTAGCTCAATTCTGAAAATACATGGCTACGACAACGGTAGCATTCAACCACAAGCCCAAGCCTATACTTAACTAGGCCCAGGTCCATTAAATTCTTACAGAAACCAAGAAATGGAATCAACTCCCCTTGTTGCTGATTCAGTCATGGGAGATGCCATGTCTCAAAAATATCAAGTAGCACCATCATGTTCGATTTCAATATAAGGAATATTACAAACTTAACAGTTAAGATCCCAGGTGAGTAACACACTTTGGTCTTCTAGTTACAAAACAAAACTGACATAATTCTAGATGCCATAATCAGATCAAAATTTCAAACCACACACTTACTTTCAAATATCAAATTAGGAACATTTTGAGACATAGGAAAACAGTGTACATCTGAAAATGCTGCAAACTATGAAGAAAAACAAGAACACTATGTAATACATGATTATTCAGTTAAGACAAGAGAAACCATCTGCAACAACTACTGTAAATAATACACCTGTTAACACGTTTCTGAACATACATCCAGCAAGTTTCAGTAGACCAGAGAATATCCCTACAGTAGTGCCCTCCAACAGTAGTTCTTGCTTGCAGTAGTTTTAGGGAGTACTGCAATTTTGCAAGTTTAAAGTAAAACGTTTCAGTTAATGCAAGTACTCCTCTTGCTCTCTACTTTCTCTCTTCTCTTCTTCAGTTAATTAACTGAATTTTACTGATGTTGTTGTTAACTGAATTTTACTGATGTTGTTGTTGACTTGCTGTTAATGAACAGTGGCTAAGTATGGCTGTGCTGTCAGGTTACTACTAGCAGCAACATGGAAGTAGACTTGATGACCGCGTTCGTCAGGCACAAATATGTAAGAAAGGAGCAAGTGCATCTACTTATTGGAACAAGCCTGACAGTGGGAAAGCTATAAACTTATAATGACCGCGTTCAGATAAAAGATTGCAACCAAGCAGATCTGGGAAATGTATTATCAACTATAAAATATGGGTTGCAAACCAAACAACTAAGCATACTTTGTCAGATGATAACTATTGCAAACCAAACAAGTAAGCAGAGCACATGTATATACCTGTATCACACTGTCTTGGAGCCAACAAACGCCTCAATTTTTCTCCAACCGCGATCGAACCTGTTACGCAGAAACACAAACAGAGAGATACATGTAACTAACGAGGACGGACAGACAAGGTAACAAGAACTCCACAGCTCAATTAAGCCTATGCTTCTTCTTTCACTCTAGTGTACCATTGTGGCAAAGCCATATATGTATGTACAGAGGAACTTTGTTTTGTTTCATTCTGAAAATATGCTGCCATTCTGGAAACTTGGATGAGTGTTTTTCCATGGTTTTTGAATGAAAACATTATGACAGCTTGCAAACACAGGACCATGTCATTATCATGGCAGTACACTATTTATTTTTATGACAAAATAAATCATTATCAGGGCACATTATGGCCATTTTCTTATATGATGCTAACTGTACCTAACTGAATTTTTTGACAGTAGCTAACTGTATTTTTGGACAGTTAGTAATTTGTTAAGGCAGTGTTAAAAATTCAGACCTAGTTTTAAAATTTTTGACAGTAGCTAACTGTATTTGACAAACAAGTAAGGCAGTGTTAAAAATTTTGACAGTAGCTATCTCCCCCCTTGTTCCTCATGCCTTAGTTGAATTCAGAGAAGAGAGAGCTCAGATCCTAGAACAGGGATCTCTCTGGAAGACATGTGAGCTAAGTTGTACTATTAACAAACACGACCAATCTTGGCACCAGACCAAGAACCCTAGAAATTATCCAGAGAACCAGACCAAGAACAGTACTACAAATTAATGAACCAAAGAGAATAGAAATTAAGAGGACAAGCGGGGGGGTGAAGAAGAGGGGGAGGAGCGGGGCCTGACCAGTCCAGCGTCGGGGGAGAATCACGCCGGCGACGGGGTCGTTGCGGTCGCCACTCCTTGTCGCCGCCGAGCTCACGCCGGGGGGGTGAAGAAGAGGAAGATGGCGGCGGTCCTCCTGGGCAGGCCGCGCGGTGTTGGACGGCGAGCACGAGGTTGACGCAGGTGGGGCCGCGGGGGAGGGGGACGGCGAGGGCGCGGGCGCGGGCGGAGGGGGCGGTTGGGCGGGAGGACGTCGAGGGCACGGGCGCGGGCGGAGGGGGACGGCGAGGGAGGCGGCGCTCGGCTCGGGGAGGGGGCGTTGGGGGCGGTGGTGGTCGGGTGCGGCGGGGGCAGCGAGCACGGCCGGGGACGGCGAGCACGGGGGCGGTGGTGGTCGATGGTGGTCGGGCGCGGGTGAGATGAGGCAGGGGAGGGATTAGAGAGAATGTGAGAGTTGGGGATTTTAGTGTGGGGGGAAGCTTACTAATGGCGCACCACGAAGCGGTGCGCCATTAGAATGTTTTTTTATATAGCAATGGCGCACCCACGATCGGTGCGCCATTAGTAAACTTTTTTTATATAGCAATGGCGCACCAGCCAGAGGTGCGCCATTAGTAATATTTTTTTTATTATTTTTTGTTGCATCTAATAATTTTTTAGAAAATGAATATGAATATGAAACAGTAATAATTTTTTATAAAAACAGTAATAATATTTATGAATATGAAAAAAATCATCAAATTTATTATTTGAAAATATAATCAAATTTGTTTTTTTGCAATTTTAGTTGCATTCATTTGTGACGGTGGAGCGGGCCGGGGAGGGTGCGGGGGGGTCGTCGGCGGCGGTGGAGCGGGGGAGGGTGCGGGGGGTCGGCGACGGCGGCCGGTGGAGCGGGGTAGAGGGTGCGGGGGGTGCTCGGCGGCGAGGGGGACCGGATCTGGCGAGGTGGGATAGCGATCGAGATGGAGGGGGATCGAGATCGAGTGTCCATGAAATTTAAAAATATTCATGAGTTCAAAAAGTGCCCATGAAATACAATCGAGAAATGAAGGCTACAATTTAAATACAATCGATCTTAGCTAGCTATCTGTTCACAATCTTCTTGCCCTTATTTTTCGTAAATGGAGTTCTTCTCTTGAACGGACGTCCTTTAGGTAGGGTGGTCCTGCTTCTTCTTGTGGTGTATGCTGATACTTCATCGTCGTCGTCATGTTCCATCTTCGGGTCGCCGTACTTGTCGAAGTCTTGCTCATTGGCAACTCCATCCATTCCGATGATCTTCCTTTTGCCTCTCCTCACGACAACACGACTGGGCTTTGACGGGTCGGTAATGAAGAAGCATTGGTCCACTTGGGAAGCCAGTACCCATGGCTCATTTTTCGCGGTGACGTTCGCGCCTGCGGTCTTGGATTTGGCTTCGGGTATAACCATGGTGGTGAAATACCGGTCTTCTTTTATGACGCTCTTGGCCCATCTGACACGGAACATCGGGACCTTCTCTCCAGCGTAGCTCAGCTCCCAGATCTCCTCGATCCTTCCGTAGTATCTGTCCTTGTCGTTACCGGTGTAGGATTCCATCGTTACCCCGGAGTTCTGATAACCATCGCTCTTCATGTCCTTGTCCTCGGTGTAGAATGTGTAGCCGTTGATATCGTACGCCTCATACGTCATCAGGTTGTGCTCGGCGCCCTGTGACAAGGCGAATATGAGTTGTTCTTCCGCGGAAGAATCCTCATGTAAAGGGTACGACAGAAGCTTCTGCTTGAACCAACGCGTGAAACATGAGTTGTGCTCTTTGATTATATCTCCGTCCGTCCTCTGTTGGCCTCGGTCATTGTACGTCTTCTCAATAAACGTTTTGTGCTCTACCACCCAAGGATCGACCACGTCTATGTGTTGTAGCGCGACTAGGTTTGCTCTTTCAAAGTCGGCGAGTCGACCATCGAAGTCGACATGCATTTCGCGGCGACCCTCACGGTGACCCCATCCAGCGAGCCTGCCGAGGTGCCTGTTGACGGGCAGACCAACGGGGTTCTCGATGCCTAGATAATTCGTGCAGTAGGAGATGCACTCTTCGGTCAGAAAGCCCCTGGCTATGCTTCCCTCTGGACGTGACATGTTGCGAACGTATCCTTTGATGACACCATTCATCCTTTCGAACGGCATCATGCTGTGCAGGAACGTCGGCCCGAGTTGGATGATATCCTCCACGATATGGACCAGCAGATGCACCATAACGTCGAAGAATGCGGGCGGGAAGTACATCTCAAGCTCGCATAGTATCACCACGATCTCTTCCTGTAGCCTTCTGAGTTGCCTCACGCCAACCGACTTCCGAGAGATGACGTCGAAAAAGTTGCATAGGCCAAATAGCGTTTCACGGACGTGCGCGTCCATGATCCCACGGATTGCAACTGGAAGTATCTGCGTCATCAGCACGTGACAGTCGTGAGACTTCATCCCGCTGAACTTCTGCTTCGCTGAGTCTAGGTATCTGCTTATCTTCCCCGCGTAACCGTAAGGAAGTTTTACTCCTACGAGGCAGGTGAAAAACTGATCGATCTCCTCCTGACTTAGAGTGAAGCACGCGGGAGGGAAGTCATTTCCGGTCTTCTTGGCCTTTTTGCCTTTGCGACGACTTTCCGTGTCCTGCTTCGCCTCATCATCATCATCATCATTAGCGTGAAGCTCCTCCCTGATGCCCATTGATTTCAAGTCTGCCCTTGCTTTCGGCCCATCTTTGGTCCTCTCTGGCATGTTGAGCAGGGTACCAAGCAGACTCTCGCACACGTTCTTCGTGATATGCATGACATCAAGGCTGTGAGGCACACGGTGGATCTTCCAGTACGGCAAGTCCCAGAAAACAGACCTCGTTTTCCATACCTTCAGCAGTGGCTCTGGCGCCTTTCGCTTCTTTCCCGGCTCTGGCGCCTTTTGCTTCTTTCCCGGCAGTGGGCAATCTTTCCAATTTTTCAACAGCTCGTCTATTTCCTCGCCGCTCCTCGTACGCGGGCGTCTTCGGGGTTCGGTTTCACCATCGAACAGATCCTTGCGTTTCCTCCACGGGTCATCGTCGCGAAGCCACCTTCGATGTCCCATGAACACGGTTTTCGAAGACCCGGGATCTCTATCTAGCTGGCGATACGTTGTGTCATCCATGCACCTGACGCATCCAGAAAATCCGTGGACCACCTGCCCCGCGAGATATCCGTAACCGAGATAGTCGTGCACCGTCGTGAGCAGTGCGGCTCTCATAGGGAAATATTCTTTCTCTGCGGCGTCCCACGTATTGGCTGGCGTTTTCCACAGCGTGTCTAGCTCCTCTTTCAGCAGCCCCAGATACAGATTGATGTCGTTCCCTGGTTGTTTCGGCCCTTCAATTAGCATACTCATGTGAATGTACTTCCTCTTCATGCACAACCAGGGGGGAAGGTTGTACATCCACACAAACACAGGCCAGGTGCTATGTGTGCTTCTCTGGCTGCCAAACGGATTGACTCCATCGGTGCTCGCGCCCAACACGATGTTCCTTGGATCGTTCCCAAATTCTGGGTGTTCGAAGTTCAACGCTTGCCACTGGCTCCCATCCTTAGGGTGACTCAGCGTCTTGTCTTTTTTATTTATCTCCGGATCATTTGCGTCATCTTCTCGCTTCTTCTCCTCCCTATCCGCGTGCCAACGCAGGAGCTTTGCTACCTTAGGGTCCGCGAAATACCGCTGCAGACGAGGAGTGATCGGAAAGTACCACACCACTTTTCGAGGAGCTTTCTTCCTCTTCTTGTATCGAGTGACGCCGCACACCGGACATATGGTAGACTCCGCGTGCTCGTCCCGATAAATGATGCAATTGTTCATGCACACATGGTATTTCACGTGCGGTAAATCCAGAGGACACACGATTTTCTTCGCCTCCTCGAAACTGGTCGGGCACTTGTTCCCCTTGGGAAGACGTTCGTGCCAGAATGACATGTTCTCGTCGAAGCATGCGTCGGTCATTTTGTGTTTTACCTTCATCTCCAGAGCCATGAGCGTTACTTTCAGGCGGGTATCCTCGGGCCTGCATCCTTCATACAATGGAGTAACCGCGTCTATCTCCAGTTGATCCAGCTTGGCTTTCTCTCGGGCGGCAGCTCTTGCGTTATCCGTCTGCTTGAGAAGCAGCTCTTGAATATGAGGGTCCTGCACCCAGCCCATCGATGGTCCATCGTCGTCTGCTCCGCCGGCATCTTCATCTTCATGATCATGCCCTTCGTCTGCTCCCGCATCTTCCTCATCATCATGTCCGGCATCTTCTACATGATGACTGTGTACAGCATCACCGTCGTGATCATGTCCTGGAGATTCTTCGTCTTCTCGCCCGCCCGAGCCGCGGTGGTTGTCTTGCTGCCCATCCTCATTTCTTGCCCGACCCCCATGGACGACTTCATAGTCATCTTCATCACCTTGCCACCGATAGCCATCCATGAAACCACGCAAGAGCAGGTGGTCCCGCACCTGCCCGGAATCCGGGTCCGCAATAAGGCTCTTCAGCTTGCATCTTCGACACGGACATCTTATCTCCGTCTCGTTCTTTTCAAGCATCTCGGCCTTCGCGGAGCTCAAAAACCTATTCACGATGCCTTCGGTCATCGTGCGGACCATGGTTGCCTGCGGGGTAGAGCAAAACGATATTTTAGAACCAAGAAAAAATTTGGCATGACTTTCCCTAAAAATAGGACCAAAAAGAATGCATAGTGCCAAAATTCTCGCCGAAACGGAAATGAATCAACATTCCGGCAAAATATTGGCAACTATCGCATTTCAAATACTGGTACCTGCAAACACAAACATATATGCAACACCACAAACATATGCAACACCACTAACATACATAGATCTAGCTAGGCCATAAAATGTGCATGTGCACGTTGTTCGAGAGGGAGAACAACATAAATATAGCTTCCCCCTTACTTACCTATCAAAAAAAGGTAATTTAATGGATGAATTTATGGTGCAAATGAGGTGAGGAGGAGGAGGCAGCCGAGACAAGCTTGGAGGAGGAGGTGGAGAGAATGAAGTGGGGAAAGTGAGTGGGTAGGTGTGGCTGTCCAAAATATCTAGCTCGTCCCAGGTTACTAATGGCGCACCACCACCTAATGCGCCATTAGTAACCCTCATTACTAATGGCGCACCTGCTGGTGGTGCGCCATTAGTAGTTTTGCAAAAAAAAGACACTAATGGCGCACCAGGGAACAGCCGCCATTACTAGTTTAAACTAGTAATGGCGCACTGTTCTCTGGTGCGCCATTAGTACTTTTGCAAAAAAATAAAAAATATATAGTAGTGGCGCACTATGTGGCTGGTGCGCCATTACTAGTTAGAACTAGTAATGGCGCACTGTGCCCTGGTGCGCCATTAGTATGTTTGGAAAATAAAAAAAATTGTTACTAATGGCGCACCGTGTGTCTCGTGCGCCATTAGTGTCTTTCACACTAATGGCGCACCAGCACATGGTGCGCCACTGCTATATAGCAATGGCGCACCACATGTCTGGTGCGCCATTAGTGGCCATTCCATCTATAGCCCTTTTCCTAGTAGTGCGACGAGCGTGCTCGCCAGCGAGTTCCTGAATCCAGTCAACGTCAACTCTTTCCACCTCCAACCCAGGTATATCGAGCTCCGATCCAGAATCTCACGGCTGCTGCCCGAATAGCAGAATCGATTCAGCCTTCCCAGTTGGAGGCTGGTAGGGGTTTGATGCAGATCCGGGCTTTGCTCCGGGCGGCGGGGGAGCAGAACACAGCAGTGTCACAGTCTCGGAATAGGATTCGTAGTAGATCTGTGATGGCAGACACAGTTCAGTCGGCTCACAGCCCAAGATCGGCTCCAAGGCGTGAGGGACGTGGAGATCGACAAGATCAGTACAGGAACCGTGAGCAGTATGATCGTCGTCGAGTACCCACGCCTCCCCCAAGGAGTGGGTCATACGCGCCTCGGCAACACGATGACAGACGCCCTCACAATGGTGGGCGAAGGATTCCAGTCGACCCCCTAGAGCCGGGCTTTGACGCGAGATCCATTCTCGTTCAAGGTCTGGTTGACAGGAACAGAGCACACAGAGATGGCCACGATACAGATTACCCAACCGGCAGCAGGGTGCATGTTTTGGGTCCTGAGTGTTTCAGCAGAGCCATCAGAGCAGCAGTGATTTCTCCCAACTTCAGGTTGGCGACTAGAGTCAGCCAGTTCACTGGTGAGTCCAAGCCCGACACTTGGCTTGAGGACTACCGAGTGGCTGTGCAGATTGGTGGTGGTAATGATGAAGTGGCCATGAAACACCTTCCACTGATGTTAGAGGGCTCGGCTAGAGCGTGGTTGAATCAACTAGGACCTGGCAGTATTTATAGCTAGGAAGAGCTCGCTCGGGTGTTTGTCAGAACATTTGAATGTACATGCAAACGACCAGCAGGGCTGACAGAGTTACAGTCTTGTGTACAGAAGTCGAATGAAACTTTGAGAGATTATATCCAGAGATGGATCACGTTGTAGCACACGGTGGAGAATGTGTCTGATCACCAAGCAGTTTGTGCCTTCAAGGAAGGCGTCAAGTATCGGGAATTGAATCTGAAGTTCGGTCGGACCGGAGATATGTCTCTGAGTCAAATGATGGAAATTGCCACCAAGTATGCTAATGGTGAAGAGGAGGATCGACTCCGGAGTGGCAAGCACAAAACAGTCGCCCACGAAACCGGGGGAGGGAACTCCAGCCGGAAGCAGAAGCGCAAAGCCGAGCCAGCTGCTCCCGGAGAAGCCTTAGCCGTGACTCAAGGAAAGTTCAAGGGGAAGCCCAAAGGGCCATGGAACCCCAAGAAGGTAAAAGATCAAGATGGAAATGATGTGTTGGATTTACAATGCCACATTCACAATAAAAAAGATGAGGAGGGTAATCTCATTTACCCGAAGCATACCACTCGACAATGTCGGCTCCTGATCCAGCAATTCTGAGAGAAACAGCCCAAAGAGAAAGAATCAGACAAGGTTGAAGATATGGAAGAGGACGATGATGGTTACCCTCACGTCAATTCAACTCTGATGATTTTTGCTGATGTTGAGAGAAAAAGTCGACTGAAAGTCATCAATAGAGAAGTGAACATGGTCGCCCCAGCGACGCCCAGTTATTTGAAGTGGTCTCAGACTGCCATTACATTTGACCAGTCTGATCACCCAACACACATAGCCACCCCTGGGAGGCAAGCGTTGGTGGTCGACCCAGTCGTCGAAGGCACTCGGTTGACTAAGGTTCTGATGGACGGTGGCAGTGGCCTGAATATACTGTATGCGGAGACCTTGAAAGGAATGGGCATTCCGATGTGCAGACTTAGTGAAAGCAATATGAGTTTCCATGGGGTTATTCCTGGCAAGAAGGCTGAGTCACTCGGCCAGATCGCCCTTGATGTGGTTTTCGGTGATTCCAACAATTACCGCAAAGAAAAGTTGACGTTTGAAGTCGTCGATTTCCAGAGTGCTTATCATGCTATTCTAGGCAGGCCGGCTTATGCACGTTTTATGGCTCGACCATGCTACGTGTACCTCAAATTGAAGATGCCTGGTCTCAAAGGAGTGATCACTATCACTGGCAATCAGAAGAAGGCAGAAGAGTGCTTCCAGAAGGGCTCAAAGATCGCCGATGCACAAATGGCAGTAGTGGAATTGCAGGAGTATCAAAAGAATGCAGATCCGAGAGATTTGTTGCGAGCTAAGAAGCCTGCCACCGATTCAGCATTTCAGTCGTCTGGTGAAATGAAGCCGATTCGTATTCACCCGACTGATCCCAATGCTGCTCCGACTCACATTTCGACAACGCTC